>NW_028318014.1:4425000-4725000 GCF_062004578.1 Staurois parvus
CAAGAATGGCTGCTGCAGGGCGGCCATCTTTAAAACTGGGGCCCCATGATTTACTATTGCCCGGGGGCCCCATGAGTTGTCAGTCCGCCCCTGGTGTCTATCGATTTATCTATACTGAGTGCACTTAATTGCATCAACTTGGGAGGCAGATTAAGGTATCTACTACCTCTTAATAATGATCCTTTAAATAATTTAATTAGCATAAGGTGTATTGTTGTACTCCTTCATGCCATAGATAATTGCTGATATACCACATTGATACTAAGTTAATAACAAAATTAACTAAAAATCGCTAATAAAACAAGACAGGTCAAATTCTTTGTTCAAACCCCTAGGTGCTAAACAACCCATTTCATAGATCCATTGTGATTTTTTTTTACTAATTACTCTCACAGTATTATCACCTCTCCAATGTTTTATATGTTTTTCTATACCCCAAAATTCTAAATTCTAAATGCCAATGATTGTAATGATAATCTGGCCCCAAAAAGATGGCCGCAGTTAGGGGAACTACATTAAAATGGTGCCGAGCAGCTATATAAAGTACTATGGGTGAGGTGAATGTCCTATCACATCCCCCTGACGAAGCCACGTGACCCAACGCATAGGGGAGGGGCTCTGATGTCACCAAGCACCCGAAAACTAGACGGCGAGTATAGGTTGTGTGCGGCAGACACACAGAGGAGGCTCTGTTTGATATTATAAAGTGTGTTATCTGTTTTTATAATGTGAGAGCATAAGTATACTGGGCACTAAATAAAAAGCTTTTAAAAGGATAAGGCACTATATTTCCTTTCTTTCATATATTTAAAACGGTGGAGAGTTAAGGAGAAAACAGGAGAGGGATGGAGGAGTAACCCTGCAACACAAGGAGGGAGAGATCTCTGCATCCATACCTGCAAATAAGGATTGGATTATCTAGGAAACTCCAGGGGATATCCATAATCCAGCAGAACCTAAATGCACAGCAGCTGAAAACACCTTATCACAATTAAGGACACAAAGTTATGTTTGCCTAAATATATATTAGGCTTTCATTGAGGTGAGCGCATAGTAATAATATAATTCGGAGGGACTCACACAAGGAATACAGATATCGTTTGGATCACATATATTAATTTGCACTTTCACTATTTATTTATTAATTTATTTATCACATTAACTAATTTGGACTGTCACTATTTTTATTTATTTATTAATTTATTTATCAGATTGATTTACTGAGTACTTTAATTTAATTTTCATTTTTAGTTGTTTCAATCATGTCACATGGTACACAGGGTATTTTAAATTAAGCACATGAGTAATGACACAAAGTTGGAGATTTACTTTTGTATATTTATGTTTATATTTTTATAGCGCGACATTTAAGCTTTCAATATTTATGGTTTAATAACACATGATTATGACGATGTGTATTAATGTCAGCGAACCACACTAATAAGAATATAGCAATTTATTCACTTTTTTAGTGGCTCACAAGTACAATTTATATATTTAGTCCAAGATGTATTCTGCTACATGTCTTTGCTAAAAAAAAATCCCATTATGTGTATATTAATTGGTTTACGTGAAAGCATCTACAAATGGCGGTATATATACTGGAATTTGTATTTTAAATTTTTTATACTAGTAATGGCAGCGACCAGCGACTTATTGCGGGACTGCGGCTGGCATTCTGACATTCTGAGGGGAAAAGACTAACTGCCACTGACATCCCAATGACACTAATATAGCGATCAGTGCTCATAAAAATCACTGACAGTGTACTAATGACACTGGGCAGAAAGGGGTTAACATCTGGGGAGATCAAAGGGTTAACTGTATGCTGTGTGTGTTTTACTGTAGGCTGTATGTGCTGTGTGTTTTAATAGGGAAACATGCTGTTATGTATTCCTCTGCTGTGCAGAGAAATACACAGCAGCATGTTATTGCTGGCAGGAGAGAGACCTGTGTTGTTTACACACAGGTCTCTCTTCTGTCAGTGTTACTCGGCAATCACCGTGTGCCAGCGGGGAATCTACGGCCAGGACCCGGTGATTGACATCTGTAGCAGCCAATGGCGGAGCGGGTATTGCAGAATGCACACCTCTTACCCGGAAATGAAAATTTTATATATATATACAGTATATATATATATATATATATATATATATATACAGTATGTGTGTGATTTTGCACAGCCCTGCCACCCTGTATCAGTAGTTCTACTATAGGGCGGCAGAAAGTGGTTAAAATATATAGCCCTTTTAAACAGAGACAGTGTTTATGAAAAAACAAAAAACGTTTTATATGTTTTGAGTAAATGCTCTGTCAGGTTTTTTTTTGCTGTCTCTTTCTTTGTTCAACAGGATTTATTTAAACGTTCCAACCTTGTGATATTAGTCACAGAGACAAGAAATAAGAAAATATATTTACAGGCACACAGTAATCAATAACTGCATATTTTTAGCTGAGCAGGGAGGGGTTTGTACCTCTGTGAGGTTTTTATTACTTATGATGTTGGTTATCTGTTGGTCGCTCATGATTATGGCAACACAACAGATCATTTAACACACATTAACACAAGATTAATACTTATTTGTTTTAATATAAATGATGAATTTGATTTTCAAGATATATGTCATATATGATGTGTCAACATTGTACAGTGGTGACTACCAGGGCAATATTGGACACAAGATAATGAACCTGACTGCCTCACAGTATAAGTCTGACTTTTATCTCATTGAAAGAGGTGAAGCTTTGGATTTATTTCAAAAACACATGGAGAAGGAACTCATTTTGTTGGCTGAAACAATAAAAGTGAGCTCTAATACTAGTTTTAACAATATCACAGAACAAGAGAGATGCTTTACAATCTTTAAAGGACAACTTTGATGTCACAATTAGGATGGTTGATAAGAAGGAAGCAGTCATGGTCTTAAAGTTGAATGATTATCATAAGGCTTTTAGACAACTTGCAGATGGTAAAACCTATGCTTTTCTAAATAGTGACCCTACTGCATAATTCAAGAAAGAGTTGTATGCATTTATTAGCTTTTCAGTATATGGGAATTATGGACAAAGATTTAGCAGAGGTTAGTGCATGTCTTTCCCATGACCCCAATATTCTATTATATTCTACCTAAAGAATAAAAACATATTTAAAAAAACAAACAAACAAAAAACCCCCAGAAATTAAATGTTAACCCTAAATGGTTGTCATGTGATGTCTCATCTTTACATTCATGTATCCCTCATAGGTTAAGTCTTAGAGCTTTACAACATCATTTAGAGCATTACACTGCATAGTAGACAGATATGAAACATTTCATTTTGGAAAAAGTGTATTTTTTGATGACACACAAATATTTTCTGTTTGATGGGGGTTGGTATCCTCAGAAGTGTGGTGCTTCTGCCAGGGCTAAGTTTGCCCCCACACTAACCTTTACATGGGTAGGTGGGAGGAGTGCCACATTTTTGGAGATGTCAACCGTTTTCGATCTAATATAAAATGTTTCTCTATATACATAGATGATCTTGTTTTTATTGTGGACTGAGATACGGACACAAAATATTTTGTTTTGCATTATCTGAACACCAGTGATTACAATTTGAGTATTATTTTTTTAACACACAGGATATTCAGTTAACTAGACTTCGTACTGCATGGATCCCGTATGGATCATAAGATATTTATATAATTCTATCTTATGGCAATTAAAAAAAAATTTGCTTTATGCAGAGTTGTCACATCCATCTCATGTGATCGGAGTCATTCCCAAGAAATAATTCTTAAAGGCTTGATGTAATTGCTACACATTAGAAGGCTTTGAAAAAGTAGCAATAGAAATTAATGAAAAATCTATACTTACTGTAATCTTCATTCATGACTAAACTTCATGGTAGTAGCAATGGGTAGTCTCCAAATCCGTCACTACTCCATAGGGCCATTTATAATTTTATTAGCAACCTGCCTGAAGCCCATTTCATAACTAGGTCCTAAATGAGAGGAGTGTGCTTTGCTACTGGAACTTAGCCATGAAATTATGGTAAGAATGGATAGTCACGTTTTCATTTTCCTAACCAACTCTATGTCAGCAACAATGGGAAATAAGTAGCATAACTTTAGTTAGATGCAGAAGACAATTGAATTACATTTACACACTGTGGACAGTATGTTCTGACTGAAATCTACAGTTGACAAGCAGGCAGGCTCATAAGAATAATGCATGATGAAAGTGTTAGCTGAAGAGCTGGATACTGCCCTACAGAGTTTCTGGAGACATTTGACAGGCTGTCACCCAGAAAGTTGGAAGACTTCTCATAGAGTGTGCAGTCACTTCCTCTAATGTAGCTAATTGCTAGCATTAAGCCAGGACAATAGCAGAAACAGCCCAGGAGGCAGTCATCCTAATGGAGGCTGGCTTCCCTTTGTTCCCACCTGAAGGCAGAGCAAGAAGTTGTCTACTGTAGCCTGTAGGTAAGCTTGCAAAATCCTTCCTATGCTCTGCAGATAAACATGACTGGTCATGGTTTCTGGGAAGTATTATTTCCTGATTCAGGTGAAAGAGACCACCTTCAGAATAAAAGGCTGCAGTGGCATCATTACTACTCTGTCTGGATAAAAAGACAGACAATGTTATTTTTTTCCAGCCTAGGACTCCAATGTATGATGCCCTCCTGGGGCAGTTAACTGCTAACAGGAAGGCATTCTTGAGTGTAAGGGCTTTGGTGAGCAATTTTCACAAGTTAAACCTTGAGCCTCCAACATAAACACATGGGAAACAAGGCTTTCTCAGAAAACAAAGATGTCTAGCTGCTTTTAAAAACTGTACAATTAATTTCTTAGCCTATTGCTTGGCAGTAAAGGTGGAAAAAGATGAAATCTGAATTTTCAGAAAATGAACAATTAGGTCTTTATCTAGGCCCATCTGGAGGAATTCCAGGACATGGCATATCCTGAGATTTTCTGTTGGAGAAGGAATAGTGAAGACAAAATGTACAAATCTCTCAGAGATTCTGTTGTAAATCCTAGTTGTACTAACTTTGTCAGAAGAAAGAAGAGTGGAAATTACTTTGGATAATTCCATGTGTCCAATAAAGCTCCAAAATAAACTAAGCACTTTAGGGGAGGCAGGCTGCTTGGCTTTTGATTGACAATGCATGTGAATTTCTGGAGTGTAAAGAACTTATTCCTTTGTCTTAGAATTAACTTTTTTTCTGGTAAAAACTGGTATTTTTACCCTGCAGGCTTGCTATAGTAGTGTATAGCTTGCTCCCAAAAAGGGACTGACCTTTGAAGGAGATCTTGCATCACAATAATTTGTAGGCCAGCCAGGGTCTGAACCATAGATGCTTTTTTGCCGTGACTACCCACAGCATGATCCTGGCAGAAATGCATATGACATCAATCATGGCTTTACCCACAAAAAGCAAGACTGACTTGATTTCATGGTGAATTGCCAGCATGCCAGATTTACTGACTTCACCAATGACTTGTGGCTCACAGTTGCCACTGTGTGAGATAGATATTTCTGGGCATTTCTGGACTTTGCCCTACACCTTGTGTTTCTATAAAAAGGGGGAAGGCTCTGCTCAGGGGGCTCTTTGCCATGGCTGCATGGATCAAGAGGCTCAACCTGAAGGATGTAATTTTCAGCAACCCTAGAGGCACCCTCAGGGGAATCCACCTGGATCAGGATTCTCTTCCACCTTATGGACTAGTACCTGAGTGCAGCCTGAGATTAGCTAGTTAGTGTTACTTTTGTTACACCTTGTACTGTAAAGTTGAAGTATGTGCAATAAAGTATTAGCCATGCAAATGCCTTGTCTGAAGTTACCAAAAGGCTGCATAGTGGTTTATGGCATACCTAAAAGAACAGGAGCTGTAAGCACATAAAGGGGTGAAGAGGAAGGAATGGAAGACCATCACAAAAGGTTGACTCAGCAAGAGGAGTTTGCTGAAAGTGTGTAGTTGCTACAGGTAACCATGAACTGGTGGGAATGTAAGAGCAGCCAGACAGTGGAGAGTGGTACCAGGCATGGGTGACAGGTCCTCCAGTAAAGAGGTGGTAATTGTTCTGGCTTCTTCCCTAGCAGTTGGTTCTGCAAAGCATTTGGGACTGAACTCGTGGTACAGAAATCCCAAGGACCTAGCCATTGGTACTGGAGAGTAAGAAATGTATTAAGTGCACACATGAGGTCCACGCTTAGTGCACGACGGACCCCATTCTGTCACTGGAAGTGAGGTGGCACAGTAATGCTGGTCTGGTAGAGTAGGGCACAAGATCAGTGCTTCCCCCCCCCTTTTCCCCACAAAATTCTATGTTCTAGAAGACAAAGTGTGCAATGATACGGGACACAGTGTTAACAAGAAGTTGCATATTGTTACACAGATGTGCAAGGTTTATGGCTCACATCAAAGCTGTGGTCCCCCTTAATGTTAAATCCACGTGACCGTGGCCCCACCTGGCCCAAAGCATTGGTGAGCGCACATACGAGAGAGGTACCCCCTGTGTGCATGGCCAGCAGACCCCGTCCACAGATTGCTAACTCAAGGTAGTTCTTTCTCAAACTAAGGTCAACTCTCCTATTGAGGACATCCCTAAATGAAACGGTATACTGCAACTTTTATTGATGAAGAATTTTATAGTGTGCCTCCAGTTCTTCTTAAATGAAGTAAGGAACAGTCTTTGGGGTGTACACAAGGCCATATCTTATTGAGTATGGCACTCAGTAGGGAAGGAAGTAGCTCAGTGTGCAGGGCTTGAAAGCTGCAGATTTTCCTGTTTTCTAGGTTTTGAATGTGCAGCACCATCACTCAAGGGGGAAAAATGTGTCATGCACCGATCCACACTCCTCTTACTGCAAGCACACTCCAGATCAGTGGCTGACAACCACGGTGCTCCAACATGACCACTTTTCACCCCAGCCAAACACAGCCACCATGAAAAATTCTCTGCACATGTGGAACTACAACCTAGCTGTTAGAAAACAAGCAATAAGTTGTGCACGTATTCATGCACACTCCATTGCCAAGAGAGCAGAGAACAGATGCAGGGCAGTATGCTCATGCTACATGATGTGTTAGGAGGAGAGTACAGTTCCGCATCCTTGTCCTTGATGCTGGATGGCACCATCCCGGTACTGAAGTTTGTCCTCTTTTGGGAGATTTTTCTCTCATTTCCTGACCCTATGACGGTCAGCATGACAGATAGTGTGGGGAAATTTCTACAATGGAATTTGTTCAAAAATTATTCTTTGAGTAGAAACATTAAAGCTCAAAAACTGTAATATAGCCAGCTTATTTATAAGCACTAATTCCTTCAATTGATAAATTATGCAGATTTATGGAGAGCCATAAAAACTGTAGTCATACAAACCATTTGAGAATGTTCTGCACATATCTGGTAACTGCCATATTCTGGCTATTTCTTAAAGACTGTGTTTCCAAGCACTGCTTCATCCCATGCAGAAAGGATTCTGTTGCTGGAGAGATATCATCTGCATTTCATCCTCCAACAGCATTTCATGGATATCAGGGGAAATATATATGCTGCTATTTTCGCTTTGATTTATTAATAAAGAGCAACTTTAGGCAACAGAAATAATCAGTCAGTGAACTGCCTAATGCTGTCCAGGAAACATCTGTATATGGAGATGAGCAGGTACAGCATAGTTCATAGAAATAGTGTAAATTAGTTGAATCAGCACGGTTTCAGGTGTTCTACTCCATTATTCCAGTCACATATTCAAGAAACACTGGAGCACAAGAAGTAGGAATAAAATGTAATATGCCTTCATTCTGAACTCAATTTCACTCTGGTCGTGGCTAGGCAGGATAAATATAATAAAAATGAAAGTATTACCTTGTGTTTTGTTTACTTTACAGATTATTCCCATTAGATTACTCTGGGCCTTTTTTTGGCAGCTCTCTATTAAAAAATCTAAAAATCTATTAATAATCTATTAATACAATTTGTTTGGAATAGCAAGAAACACCTCCTGGCATCCTCCATATTTACAAGGTCCAAGACCCTAGGTAGCCTGGGCCTCCCTGATGTCCCTTTACTATAAAGTGATAGATCTACAAAGGGTACTTAATTGACCTAATTAGTTCACTCCAAGCTATGGGTGCCAATGGAGAAAATCATGGCAAGATAGAATTTGGCATATGCACCTTGACTGTTGAAAGACTTCTGGGGACTCTTGGACACCTCGTCCCCTATGACCATCCATGCCCTTGTGGTGTGGGATGTGGTCAATAAAAAGGGCACATTTGTACCCTTCATATCTTTCCCCCATATTACCATCTCACCAGTTGATGGGTGACCTGACTTCTTCCATGTGACTGCCTGAAGGGGATAAATTTCTTGAGGAGGGTTGTCTGCTCTCATTGGGAGATTAAACGTTTTGGAAGCTTTCCAAAGGAGCACTGCAAGAATGGACAGTTAAAATTCTCTTTCTGCTCTAAGAATCCTTCAAAACACTCTTTGTCATCCGTGACCCAATTTGAACAGCTATGTAATGTGTGTAATCCCCTGGTTAGACAGATTTCTCCAGTATACAAGTTGCTGCTTCTTAAAAGATCCTGGGGCAGTCTACCACTGGGAACACGACCTTGTGCTTAACTTAACTGAGCCATAAATGTCCCAAATGGTTCAACTGACCCATAATTCTCATTATAAAACCTGATATAATTCTCATTTGCTAGTTTAAGGTTCCTATCAAGCTGCCGTTTTTCCACCACTACCACAGCTTTCTTGGAGGGACTGTTGCCAGGACTGAACCTACTGCATATCTGGTGGGAGTGTGCATGGATTCATCCTTTTAGGCAAAACATTGGCTCATTATTTAAAAGGATTTTAGATATGGACTTTTTGGATGCTTTGGGCCTATTAATCCTCCTCTTGCCTCCCAAGTCTACTAAAAAATATAAACATTGTGCATTGCTTCATTGCCTGTTAAATGTAGCCAAGTGTCTGATCCCTCTCTTCAGGGGACAGGCTAGGGTACCATCAGGAGAGGCTTTGATCAGAAAGATGAAGGAGGTAATGGAAGCTGAATGATGGTTAGCAAATTTTACAATGAATGGGCAATCTGAAAGCATCATGGCCTTTCTGGATCTGACTTGCAGCCCTGAACCATCTTCATTTCCAAACTTTTCCCTTCCCTTGGGGCTGGTTGATAGGGAAGGTCTGTAAGTCTGTAAGGGTGTTTACAATGTAAGCTCTCCTTTGTATACATAATGCACTTCCCATTTTACTCCTCTCATTCTGGCTCTGGGGAAAAGTCCTGAACCTAATTAGGTATTTCCTGATATTACTGGTTTTGGTTTGTTTATCTCTATAGCTATATTGGCTTCTACTGATTCTTTCCCCTGGTGTCATTTTGCATGTAAATGCCCTTTTGTTAGCTGATGCTTTATGGAACAACATTGAAGGCACAGGAAGTATTTATTTATAACCTTTATTCTTTCTGTTCTTCTGTAAAACATAAAAAAGTCATTGTAAAGATAGAAACCTCAACATTGTCAATGACATTTTGTATTTGCAATTGCTCCATCTTATAGATAAAGATAATTTTAAAAGTGTATATTCATTCTGGTCAGAGCTTTCACCTGAAGGGCAATTGTGCGTGGAGTTAGAGAATTACACACACAGCTCATTGGCAAGGCTCCTATGGGTCTAAAGAGAGGACAGTGCGTGAACTAGTGAATACACTGGCCTGCATTTTAACATGTTCAGATGAAGAGCCTTGAGGAACATGGGGACACCCACAATTGTAAGGATTTAAAGTAGCCTAGTGCACACATACCATAATTAAAACAAGAGCTATTCAGCAGGTAGGTTATGTCTTCTGATTAACTTTTCTTGCAGAATTTAATTGCATTGGATCATTAAGCTATATATCATCTGTTGTTATTTCTAGACATGGAACGAGATGTGCAGGAGAAATTGCAATGGTTGCAAACAACCACAAATGTGGAGTTGGTGTTGCTTTTAATGCCAAAGTAGGAGGTAATATGACATTTCTATTTTGCAGATATATGTTGAATTTCATTTATACTGCTTTCTCCGTAGAGGTGTTTGTGAATTTTTGTGAAAATTATCAGACCTTAAACTCATTGTTTTCTAGGCATATAAGTACAATATATGAAGTTTTCTGTTTACACTTATGAATCCTTTTACAGTTCACAAGATAAACAGTTGCAGTTGGAATGCTTCTTTATGCAATAGCAAGATGCACTATTACAACATTATTGCCTGTAGCTTAATCAGTTTTCAGTTACACTTTGCAATGTGCTTGCACTTTTAAAACCCTAAAATATAGCAGAACCCTAAAATATTATAACTGTCAGTATACTGGTGCGCAGTGGGTTTTCTGTGTGACCAAGTAAAAATTCTCAAGATTCAGTTGTGACTCAGAGTAAAAAGTATTTGGTTTGCAAGGTTTTGCGGAATACGAGACAGCGTGTTTGTGTCTACTGTTCCAGTGTATACTGGCATTTTGCTAAACCACAATGTACCTTGCACATCCTATATACGTTTTAAATGGATCCAATAATCCACATAGTGACGTTATAAACATTTGTATTCAACACACAGATTAATTTCACTATTATCTATGTAGTGAACACATTTAGACAGGGCACTCCATGAGTGGCAGCAAAAGAAGCTTGTCAGTAAAAGCCTCATATTTTAAAGCTGTACTATATCCCTACTGAAATACCAGGTTGAGTAAATCTCTGGAGCTATGATATAATCTCTTTGTGGCGTTGTGGTTACATGTTTAATCAATGCCTGCATGCTACATCTAAAATCACATACAGATGGAACACTCTGACACACCATTAGAACCATCATTAAAGATTCATTTTATTCAAGAGGAGTATTCAGGGCACCATCTGCACATTGCTATGCAGATTTTAATAGCAATAAATATTGACTGAGGATCTTCAAACCTTTCACTTGTTTATTCACAAAGCATAAGCAAAATCATATTGAGACAGTCTGTGTTTTAAAGTTTGGACATATTTGTTTAAGAAGTGTAGATTTCTTTCTAAACATATCTTAGATATCTTACCGAGAATGACGAACTGTGCATACCAATTCTTTAATACATAATTGGGTGGTATACTCTCTCTGACTTGGCTGTTAGGTACTAGAAGTAAATGCAAAATGCAATACTCATTGCTTTTTCCCATTAAAAAGAGAGCGATTGACGTACCCCGTTACCGAGCCCAAAAGGAAGCATTGCACAATCTTTCCTGTCTATCACAAATAATACTTGATTTAGGCCCATCATTTGAGGAGATTGGGCTCTGGATCACCACTCTTATGTACAGATTACCTAATAGACATGTTAGGATTATCTATGCTCTACAGCAGTGGTCTCCAAATTGTGGCCCGCAGGTCAGATGTGGCCCTTTCCTTGCCTTCATCTGGCCCTTGTGGCACTGTTTCTCCCACTGATATGAGGCACTATTCTTTTGACTGACACCAACAATGGGGCACTATTCCTTCCACTGACACCACAATTGGTCATTACTGCTTCTACTTACACCAACATTTTCCACTCTCACTGGCCACAGCTTGGTCCTCCTAAAGCCTGAAGGAAAGTAAACTGAACCTTTGTTTAGGAAGTTTGAAGACACCCACTCTAAAGAAACAATTAATCAATGCAAAGCATTCCTTGGCTAAAGTGTACCCACCAAGCAAACACAGCACAGACAGCTCTCCTGATTTAGATAAGTGGTGAGTCTGAGATGGAGAAGTGTTTGAGAAAATGGATTCTACTAAATAGATGGTGCTATGGAGATTCAAGGGCCCATTCACATCACAGTACCACAGTATGCATGTTATGTGCATAACATGTGCATTGGAGTCTGTATTGATTCTTGAAGTTCTGTGCTGTTGCAATGCATTGTTAACATGCATTACAGTGCTTTATGTTTTTTACATTCTCCGTGTATTGTTTTGCGCTGGAGTGCATTGCAATGTGTTACAGTGCATAGGAACACACTGTGCAAAAATGCAACATGTCCTGCGTAGGGCATTGGTGTTAACCGAAGCAATAGGACAGCAAGTTTTCTTGTTTTCTCGTTGGGACTGCATTAAGCAATGCAGCTCCATTCTGCTGGTGTAAATGGGCCCTTACTGTTTCAAGATTCAGAATGTGGAAAAAGTATTTCCACTAAGAATGTTGATTGTTCACATTGCAGGCTTTGATATGTATATATCCCTGTTTTTATGACTGTTGAGAGTCCCATTATTCTGCCAACCTTCCTTGGCAACTCCGTTCTCCCCACACTCTTGAATCATTAGGTGGGATTCTTCACAGGAACAAAATAGCATTGTGATTCTAAGGACACAGGTGATACAACAGATAAAATAGCTGCTTTCTACACAAACTTCTCCAGTAGGAACAATCCCCGATATCTCACACTTCCTATTTACAATCCTTTTGATTGGGCAAAAAGCATCTGCAGGTTGGACTGGTATTCTTACCACAACAGCTACCTATCAGGAGCTGGTTAGTTCCAGAACGTAGGATATAACCTAGACAATAAAAATAAAGCCACCTCTTGCTATGTAACCCTGTTACGGCACCATGTCAAAAGGGAATGCAAAAATGTCCTGATGGAGCAATGATGGACATCAAAGGAAAGGCCAAACTCTGTAATGTGTTCTACATTCTGGTCCAGGCATTAATTTGCAATTTTTTATTTGTGATTATAGGGATTCGGATGTTAGATGGAGTTGTCACTGATGCCATTGAAGCCAGCTCCATTGGATTTAATCCTCAGCATGTAGATATTTACAGTGCTAGCTGGGGACCAAATGATGATGGAAAAACAGTAGAAGGCCCTGGTAGATTAGCAGAAAAGGCCTTTGAGTATGGCATCAAACAGGTGAGTCTTTATGTAATGTAACAATAAGAGTCTTTCTTTCTTTTTAACAGAAGTGCTGTCTATAGTAACAAACTAAAATCTGTCTGGGTGCAGGGTAAAAAACTAAACTACATCTACATGATTGCAAAAGTCAACAAACTTTTCATACATGTGACCCACATTTTTGACAAAGCGAACATGCTGTATATCCAGGTTTTCTGAATGTTCACTGGAAGTAAGATTATCTATCATTTGGTCATTGATTAAATTATTTGCCAGCCTCTGAATTCTCTCCCAAACACCTATATCCTTTTTCACAACATGGCTTCTTTTAGATTGTAAGCTCTAACGAGCAGGGTCCTCTGATTCCTCCTGTATTGAATTGTATTGTAACTCTACTCTCTGCCCCCATGTTGTAAAGTACTGCACAAATTGTTGGTGCTATATAAATCCTATATAATATTAATATGGTGCCTAAAACTGGACCCTGCTTTCTGGTTATGGCCTTAGAAGTAATTTACAAACAGGCAAAGGTCTTTTTTTTTTTTCATTTATTGCAGCTTATTGGAATGAGGGAGGGCAAAATAATTAGGCAGACCTTGCATTATAGTACAAGGATTGCTGTAACTTTTTTATAGTCTACAAATACCACAATGGGCACTATAACGCTACACAGTACTTCTCTGAGTAAAAGCGATGTTGTGTAGCAGTGTTTGAAAGCCTAGTTTGATCATTTGCAAACAAAAGCAGATTTGTTGTGAATTCAACAAACAAAAGAAACAGAAAATGACTTCAAGAGAAGCTGTAGAAATGTCATTACAGACCATAAACATGAATGGAAAGATCAGACAAAGAACCTAGTCCACAAAAGAAGAGGACAGGAGACTAGGTCACCAAGGAATAAACAAGATACAAGCATGTGGCCAGCTGGGTCACCTTTTAAGTATCACACTTGGATCAATATGCTTTGTTCCTCAGAATGTTATATAACCTGCACCTGTGGATTTTCCTAATACAGAGCCATGCATAAAGAAGGAAATGTCATCTTAAAAAAATATAATCTTTAGCAAAAATATAATGAAAAAAAGTGCATGAACCTTTTCTTGTCCTGGTAGATGAAGGCGACAGAGTGACTTTGAGAAACATGTTATTTATGTGTCAAGCAATACCATAATATTTAGCAAAGAGTTTTTACTAGTCAGTACTGTAATGTGTGTCTAGAAAATATATGCTATCATTGGAAATGCCTTATTATAACTGAAAATATCATATTTAAAGGAGACACATGAAACACCTCTTTACATTTGTCCAACCATTGTTTGCTGTCTGCAAAGTAAAATGTTTCTGCTATAAATTTAATAAGAGAGATAACAATACTAGAAAACAGCAAACACATTTTCAGGATTGAAGACACAAACAAAAGCAAAAAGGCGTCCACAGCTTTCTTTGCATTTAGACTCATTACAGCTGCTTTAAAGCAAACCTGTCTTGAGAGAAATGCACGGACTGCCATTTATGTTTTTATCATAAAATTGCTAGTTGCTTGACTCACTTTGAATTAGTGATCTAGAATAAATATGCAGTAGGTAAAGATAGAGTCTTCAGTGATTTAAAAACGTTAATGGCCTAGGCCAGCATTTTCCAATAAAGGTTAGTAGTTGTAACCTACATTTTTTCCCTCTTTGTAGTTTTGAATTGGTATACCAAAACGGATTATTTAAAGTGCACAATGAAGTCTTGGGGGTAAACAATGTGTGGAAGAGGCCATTGAGATTATTTTGTATTTTCCATTGCACCACCTTCATAAGGTTAAGTGCACTGTTTATCTTCTCTAATGATTCTGACTACTTGTCCAATATGCGTATCGCTGAATTGATCAGTCCGGAGAACAGTATTAGGTCACAGGGATAAGGTACTGACCAATCACACCTAATTCTTCCTTAAAGGAAACCAGTTAAAAACTTAATACTGTTGAACTTCTATGGTTTTGGCCTTTTTCTGAAAAAAATTGTGCTCAATTCAGGCAACACTTGTTTGTGTCAGGAATACTAGAACGTCATCTTGCTCATCACTTTCACCAAGAAGGGGAATGTATTGTTGTATTCATTGCTTGGCAGACTATATGAATATTGTATATACTGTACACAATGTTGGTAGAATGTACACAATGGAATATGTTTATATATTAACGCAACTTTTTTTTTTTAATTCCAAAGGGGCGAAATGGAAAAGGCTCAATTTTTGTTTGGGCTTCCGGTAATGGTGGCAGACAGGGAGATAACTGTGACTGCGATGGATACACAGACAGTATTTACACCATCTCAATCAGCAGTGCATCACAGCAAGGACTGTCTCCCTGGTATGCAGAAAAATGTTCCTCCACAATAGCCACAGCCTACAGCAGTGGAGACTACACTGACCAGAGAATTGTAAGTGTCCACAAATTCTACTGTTATGTTCCATATGTTAAGTTGTCCAGATATACAAGTTGTTTGACTCTTGCTTCTTAAAGTGAATTTAAAGACAAAAATAGACTTTAGAGCCACCGGATCACTTCAGGCTGTCATTACAAACATATCCTCAAATTCTGCCCACTCTACTTCATTTTCTCTTCTGTCATCCTTCAAGAGCTATGAGATCTGTGTGACACAAGAAACCCTGGATGGTTATTCAAGCAAAAAGCAGCTAGTTACAGCCCCAATCCCACACATTATCTGGTCGTTCTCTGCAGCTAGCAGGCAAAAGAGGTGGGGCAGTAGCCTGAGGGACAGGCAGATGCAAAAATTTTGGGTGGTCATTTTTGTAATAGTAGTCTTAGGGAGGGTCAGAGAACATAAATGTATTCACATCAGTCCTTGACAATATTCTTTTAAAAATTACCTTTCCATTGCATTCTGCAGCCAGTAGAAATTCACATTGCTACCTTTCAGCTGAAACATTAGAACTAACCTGTGCAGTCTTTATATTTTGACTAAATGATTTCGGCTAGTGTGAAATAATTTTGTATGTTGTACAAGAAGTTGCTTTTTAATGAACATATAGTTTAAACAGATTTGCTAAAAAAGTTGTATTTTAGGAACCTGTGCATTTACATTCATTTATATCTGTCAATATTTAGATAAGTGCTGATCTACATAATGATTGCACAGAAACACATACTGGCACCTCTGCTTCTGCTCCATTGGCTGCTGGGATCTTCGCTCTTGCTCTGGAACAAAAGTAAGGATTTAAGGTGCCATATGCACACAGAGAAAAAATGCATGATCTTTATCAGTTTAAAAAGCATCATTAAAGGTCAAGATAAAAAATGTTTTAGTTGGGTGTTGACTAAAGGGCGAACCCATTGAAAAATATTTCAGTTTTTGGTAGATGCTGGAGAGGTAAATCATTATTATTGAAATGTTTACACTTTTTGTCTCTTTTGGGCACTGGTAGAGATCTTTCTGGAGTAATGGTTAACAGCAAAGATGCAAACATTTATCTTCTCAACAATTAATGAAAATTACACAATTGTTACCATTTTTTAGTAATTTACAAAATCTTTAGAAACCTTAATAATCCTAATTTTAATTATTGTGTTTTAAATAGTCCTAACCTCACATGGAGGGATATGCAACACCTGGTTGTCTGGACAAGTGAGTACGATCCTCTAGCTAATAATCCTGGCTGGAAGAAGAATGGAGCAGGTCTTATGGTCAACAGTCGCTTTGGGTTTGGACTACTCAATGCTAAGGCCCTTGTGGATTTAGCTGATCCTAAAACATGGAAAACTGTCCCTGAGAAAAAAATCTGCATAATTAAAGACAGTGACTTCACCCCCAGGTAAGGATTCCCTGGCAAAAATGAACAATTTAAGAAAAGGGAAAAGTACAAATATATACTTGGTCAAGACTCTGTTGTATTATTTAGATTTAGATCAAAACACAAGAAAGTTTGTAGTTTACCAAAATACAAGTTACTCAAGAATAAGGGATGTATTGGATTAAAGGGTTAGTTCGCCTTTACAAAAAAACTGCTTTTGGGGTTTGGTGGGGGCAAAAAGCGCAGGAGAGTCGTATGAAGGGTATTATGGGAGGAAATATGTGCAAGAGACAGGTGTAGAAGGCATGATAGTGGGCAGCGCTTAACCAGGGTATACTAATATAGAAATTCAGCCTTTTGGAACCGACCAAATTTCTATGTTCAACAGAAGCTGCTCTAACAACTGAAATCTGTTGAACAATTCTGCTGGAAAACCAGCATTCTATCAGCTGCTGCAGCCACTGACTGCAGCACTGTACTGTGTATTCTGACATGAGGGAGCCTCCGCTGTCAACATACAATAGCACGGCATGGGTGATTCGATTCCTACTTCCACGTCGCTTCTGTGGATGCAAGACTGTGATTTTTTTTGTTCAACATGCTGGTTGAATAAATAAAAAACTGTCAGAGCATGCACAGCTTAAGTCTTGACTGGTCTTTCCATAACTAGCAAAAAAATCACTAAAATATATAGTCATAGCTGTAAAGGTGAATGACCACTTTGGGAAGTGAGCCCCATAATGCAATTGTCATGCCACACATTCCCTCCCACATTTTGTTATATCAAATGGATTTTCACATGAACAATTTTCATGTACTAATTGCTTTTCTTCAGGTTGGTACTTAAAACATCAGAACATGTTGAACAAATGAAAACACAATTTTAGGTCATTTTGTGCATGCCAAGCAGTTATACAAATTTTCTTCCTAGGTTACCTTCCTACATAATTATATTCTAATGACTATTATTTCCACTCACATTTTTTGGCAGGATATTTCCCAGCAAATAGAAAAAAAATAATTTAGGTTCATTCCTCTGAATATGTTCCAAAGCTAGAATTAGCTCTGCAAAGAAATAAAGATTTAAAAATAGAAGTGTACATTATGAGTCAAAGAAATGTAATTAACTAAATGCTATTTGCGTTAACACCATAATTTCATGTCACGGGGTAAATTAAACGCAGCAGAAACTGACAACATGTCATTAGTGAACTGGTCCTAAATAGAAGTAGCTGACACTTGGCAAATATAATCAAAAGCTTTTCTAGAGAATAGATACTGTACAAAATATAACAGTAACTCCGTAAAATCCTCCAGTTCCAACATCATAGTTCCCAGCTGTCCTTCATTTGGAGGGACTGTCCCTCTTTTGGAAAGAAATCCCTTTGTCCCTTTTTCCTTCTAAATTGTCCCTCTTTTTGGTCTGATGCATAGACCTCTCTATATATTTTCTATTTCAAGCAGAGCTTCACCAAAATTGGGAAGATACGCTTGTCCTCTACTAAGTTTGGATTTTTGGGGGGTTTTTTTGGAGCGGGTACCTGTTTCTGATAGATACCTTCCCTCTCTGCCCCAACCACCTGGGACCTCTGGTGTGCTTGTGGAGTAGGAACCTGGCTGTGAAGCACAAGGCAGTCACAGTTGGCTTCCCACATCTAAAATGGTGGTGCCAGAGACCCAAAGACCTGCGGAGAACCAGCTCAAGTGAGGAAAGCGCTGGATCCCTGGACTGGTGAGTGCAAGTTTATTACAAGTCAGCAGCTACTGTATTTGTATTTTTTCTCCAGGGTGAAGTTCTCCTTGAGCTACCTCAAGTCTTACACTACACTAAAATTTTCATCCAACCTCTAAATTATTGAATGTATTTATTTTTTAACCCAGTGAAGCAAAAGGTATTTATGAATAAAAGCACTATAAACAATAATTTTCCGCATATTAATTCTGTATATTAATATTAAATACTACTAGCTGCAGGATTTTTAAACTCTTTCCAGGGATACTTAGAGCTGAGCTGGTAACCAAAGTCATGTAAACATACTCATCAGTGGAGCAGAAGCCTTTACATTATTTATTATATTATGCATCTATGAAATAAACACTGGTCTTCCATACATTTTCATTTAAAAACCCACAATAAATGAAAACATGATTAGAATTAATACCAGTACACAGAAAAGAATAGAAATGTAGATTTCATGGATGGTATCTTGGCAATGGAATCTTTATGAGCAAGAAGGGACACTTCTATGTATAGCAGGTGTGACTATGCAATCAATGGGGCATTTTGATTTTGGGTTAGAGGGCTATTGTTAGCATTGGGGCTATAGAGTGGATTTATGCTAGGGTTATAGGGACTGTTAGTGCAAGGCTAAGAGTTAGGGTTACAGAGAATGTTTAAGTGAGTCTTAGGAGTCTATTTATAAATAATTTACCGTGCATATTCCTTAACATTTACACGCCCATTGCAAATAATCTGTGTATTCCCTATGATTATCAGCTCTATCTAGTGACCATATGCAGTATCTTCCTGAGATACCACGATCAGGAAAATACCACAATATGGCCACTAGATGGATTATTTTATAAACTGACCCCTTAGTGTTAGAGGTTTCAGTAATAATAGATTAATATTAGGTAAAAGAGATGTTTCATGTGAGGGATAGTGTAAAGGTTACACAGAGTATCAGTGTGAAGCTAGGCGGTAAGGCTACACAACGTGTTAGGGTCACTGGTAGTGTTTGTGTGAGGGCTAATATTAGAAATACAGGAAATGTTACTGAGAGTGTTAATGTTACAGGGAATGCTTGTTTGAGGTATAGTGTCAGGGTTGCAGGGAGAGTTGGAGTAAAAGGGTGGTGAGGACAGGGCTATGTAGTGCAGCCAGTGCTATTCCACACCTCCCAACTTTTTGAGATGGGAACGAGGGACACTTATTAGCAATAGTATGTAGGCATAGGGCACACCCCCTGTCACACCCCCTTAAAGGAGAATTATACAAAAAAATGATTAGTTAAACCCACAATTTTTTTTTTTTGCCACTACTATTCCTTTGTACTGGCTTTTGCAATTTCAAATGCAGCAATTTAAAAACTGGATGAAAGGTTTAGCACTTGGAAACACCTTTTGAAAGATAAAAAGTGCATTTTTATATACAACTATATGGATCAGACCAAAATGTGGAACAAATGAGAAAGAAAGGGAGACAGAGGGACTTTGTTCCAAATCAGGGACAGCCCCTTGAAATCAGGGACAGCTGGGAGCTATGTTATTCTTCTTGTGCTAAAAGCTAGTAAATCATAAGAGATGAGTGCAGTTGATCAGATTTTATCAACTACTGGAGATCCAGGACAATTGGAAAAAGGGACTTTGCCATTCCCTGATCCACATGTTCGTTCCTGGCAAGTCCCAGTGTACAGGCTCAGTTTTACAGACCCAGAACTAGAATGTGACAGATGAGTCTGTAAATGGCTGCTTTTACTGGTGGTTTCTTATGTGGGTGTTTTTCTTTGTGACAGATTATCTTTAGGAAACTGTATACAGTATATACTTAGCAAGGTAGTGCAAATGACAAAAAGCAATGATGAAGCAACCAGGGAATGCCAATCAGGGGACAACCATCATTAACAATTAAAGCTGATTGTTCCTTTGTTGTTGCAGGTTTTATTTCCCTTTTGTCTTATTAATAAACCCAGTTATGTTTTTTAACATTGTCACAGGATATAAAACTTGCATCACTTAAAACAAATTACTGGTATGAGCCCCTGTATGACTTTCCAATTATGCACTGGAGAATCAAGCTGCTTCTTAGTGCATTTTAGACACTCAATGCTATGATGTGGATTTGCATGTGCAGAATTCACCTCCTTTCAGTTAGATGCCCAGTGAAGCATGACAACTCAAAATGGCCTACATGTACTTCTAAGATAAACATAGGTTATCATAGACATACAGCAAACATATGGCTATCCTTTAGTGCATTTCAGCAGTCACAGGGACTATCTCTGTACAGTTTGGGTCTTTTGACTGTGTTGTAGTGTTAAGGTGTACTTTATGTGTAACTCTCTTATCATCATAGAGACGAATGCAGGCCTTTTTTTTTTTTACGAGGTAACACACAACACTACATGGTCAGGCTCATGATGACGTTGTTTGGTCATTTTGGGTTAGTGCACACCATTTGCCTTTGGGAAAGAATCCTTCCATCATTTCTAAATTAGCCCCTAAACACTGGATGGACTGGATCTACCTAGGTGTATGAAGAATAGCATCTCCCTTGTTAACACACTTTCTTCTAACCAAATCCACAATAATGCAAATAAGTATATGTTTAAAGAAATTAAAAAATAAAATAAAAAAAATGAATTTAATAAAAATGTCTACCTTCACCTGAAAGATCACATGCCCAGTGTAGAATGTTCACGATAGAAGAAAAGCTGATCTTGCTGTACATGCCTACATTTCCAGCAAATTCCCTGCAGGCTTATTTACTAACATAAGGAAGAATACCAAGGAAAGTATCCACAGCAACAATCAGAAATAATACCTTCTGTATATGACTTGAGTAGGTGGAGTTATCTATGGCTGTTATATACATGCACATTTGTGTTGCTCTCTTTGCTGCTTTATTTAACCAGCCCATCAGTACTTGCATATCAAATATAGTTTATGAATAAGTAAAAGAGTATATTATTTTTTAAAAACAGGAAAGGAAGTGATCAGGATCTGAAAGTGATATTGCATGGAGGGTCATATGAAAGGCCTGCATAGCAACCTATCCTGACACCCAGCTTCCAAAATAACCACTTATGCTCATGAATTGTCTAGGGCTCATGGCCATCTCTAGCCCAGGCTCTCATTGTCATACCTGTAAAATGTCATGATTGAAAGTGGGCCACTAAAGAGTAGGACATGTGAGCTATTGTTCAATTTGGAGATCACATTATCTCTCCCATGAACCTTTCATAAATGCACAACAAAATAAAATGAGAAACACAGAGCATATTGTGCTTTCCCTAACATATCACCGATATTCTTGTCATAGTTCATGTGAACAGATAATGTCCTTTTTCTCCCCTGGTTTCTTCCCTATAATGATGAGGGTACACATGGCATGAAGGTGACCATAGATATCCCCAACTTGAATCCATTTGTTCTGTGTGTTGATTACTTGTCATAACAGAAGAAATCCAGAAAACCTATTCCATCACTCTCCTCTATCTTATATTTCTAATTACAGGCTTTTTAGATCTGTGGATGAAATTACAATTGAGATCCCCACAAAGGCATGTGAAGGCCAAGATAATTATATCAAGTCTCTGGAACATTTACAACTGGAAGCCACTATCGAGTATACACGCCGAGGAGATCTTCATATTACACTAACTTCCCCATCAGGTATGTAACATAATGATTATTAAGTAGGAGTCTTCCCTAACAGTAGACATTCCAAAGATCCCTTATTGCCAGCAAAGCCTCTTCTGAATTAGCTTTACTTGGATGGTATGGTATTCCCATCTACTTGGCTATTAAGGACACTGTTATTGAACAGATATTTGGAGGGTAAATGGGGCTTGGGATGGAAGTTAAACTGTGTTGCGCTAAACATGAATTTACAGTGCATAAATAAAAAATAAACACCTATTCATACATAAATTATGAAACAATTCAAAATAAGTGTGTAGAAAAAGTTCATATAGAAGTCCCATCTACAGAGTACTGACAAGTGAAGAATCATTCGTTCCTAGTATCATGAAGTGCCACCACTCGACACCAACACCCAAAGTGATTATGGGGTACATGCTTACCAGCTGCGCCTGACCCTCTTGCAACATGAGTGGTGTCTTCAGACATTATGATCATACTCCAAATAGCCTTGATAGTAACCAGGGACATCAACAGTTGGATACGCATAGCCCAATTCAAAGCATAATGATTCATGTAAGGAAAGAGAAAAAGAGCATCTCCACAGTGAAAAAAAACCTTTTAGACATTTTATTAGATAAAAAAATGCATTCACATAAAATATAAAAACATGAGCATGTAAGTTATAATCGCAATGATGTCAGTACGAGGCTCTGCCAAATGTGTTTTGTCATCAAAAGACATCTTCCAGAGCAACGGACTTGGGATGAGCCTGCAAAATCAGTAATGTCAAATCCCTATAAACAAAGAAACAAGAGAGGCTTACAAAAGATGGTTGTTCAGACTAATTTAGTTTTCGACTCTTTGAAAGGTGAAATATTTATGGAAGTTAATCAAAATTCATTTTACTGTAACTAATACAGTGGAATATTCACTAACATCTCAGAAACAGTAAAATTATGCTCCCTATTAACACATCCCCTACCAGATTTCAGATATACTCCCTGAACCATAACAAACCCCAATCTCTTTTGTTAACACTACTGATTCCGTTATATCATATGTATATTTAGACTGCACAAACTCCATTGAAAAAATCTTTCTCTCTGTTTTGCAATTGAATAAAGGTTTTTTTTCATAAACCATACATTTATAATGCTTCTAGATGGTGAAGTTGTCATCATAAACCATACGTTTATAAAGGATTCTAGATGGCATCTGAAGGTTTTATTTGTAATTTTTTGCAGTCGTCTAAGGAAAATACACATAACTGATATACACAAAATTGTTTTTGAAATCAATATATTTCTGTTATTCAATGCAGGAACCAAGACAGTCCTCTTGACTGAAAGAGAAAGAGACACATCAACCAATGGTTTCAAAAACTGGGCTTTTATGTCTGTCCATACCTGGGGAGAAAATCCGGCAGGAACCTGGACTGTAAAAATCACTGATGTGGTAAGAAGTAGAAAAGAGCTATTAAGTTACAGCTATTATATTAAATCCCAACTGTGGGCATCAGCTTTTAAATAGTTTTAGAACTAAAAGTGTTTATCTCAACAGAATAGTGAGTGAATCTCAGATTTGTTAAAAAAAGCTATAAAAAGACCTATTTACTCTGAGTCACACAGCTCCCTACAGCCATACAGTTTGTGTGGTAGAGACACAACAATAGTATTGGTGTTTGTCTTGTATGTTATGCTGATGTCAGTGGACGGGGGTCGGAAGTACAGTATGAACTGTACTATTTGGAACAGTCTGCCATTACATTGCAGATAACGATAGTTGTAATGCAAACAAAGCAGCATGTGCTTTGGTGGTTCCGAAAGTAATGGAAAAGAAAAGACAAGGGCCATAAGTACATTTCCAAAGTTCTTTGGTAGCCCTGGATATATACACTTTTAAAAGTAGTTTCACCCTTCTTTAGTCTTTATCTTTACAAAATAGCCATATATTTCCTAACCCAAGTGTTCCTGTAAATCATGTACTTTTCAATTTTCTGTTATTCAGTCTAAACGATTGGAAAACGAAGGAAGAATAGTTAACTGGAAGCTGATTCTACATGGAACATCTACCAGTCCAGACCACATGACAAATCCCAGAGTATATACTTCTTACAATGTGGTTCAGAATGACCGAAGAGGTGTGGAAAAGATTACAAACGTTGATAAGGTATGTAATCTCACTATTGTGTACCATTATGTTCACTAGAGTGTCTGGAGCAGCCTTTCTCAACCAGGGTTCCTCCAGAGGCTGCTAGGGGTTCCTTGAGCAATGAGCAGGTTCTACCTTTCAGATGAGTAACCACTATGAACAATTATCTTTTTAGCTCTCTGTAGGTGGGGGATTCTTCCCAACAACTACAAATGTAAAGAGCATTCTTCTAAGTGACCATCACACTAGAGTTCTGCAGACTTTTGATATAGTAATTAACAGCAGGGGGCCCTCAGCCCAGAAAGTTAATTCAAGGGTTCCTCTATGTTAAAAACATTGAGAAAGGCTGATCTAGAGAATACAATCACATTCTTATTTTCGTATGAACTGTTGTCTTCTTTTTTTATAAAAAAAATCCTCTCTACTGATATGCAAAGTGGCTGTCTGTCACAACAGCACACCTATTAAAAAGTGAAGACTTGGTGGGAAGGGAATTGATTGATTGGATTGTTAACAACACAGTCATTTGAATGCTGGTAGTCACAAGACTGGCACTGAGTAAATTAGGCGGAAGTCTTTGTTTTCTCCCAAGCACAATTGTGTGCAAGATTACCCATGCAGCTGCCATAGTCCAAGTGAAATAGGTGGGGAAGGCAGGGTGATCAAGCTACAAGCTGAGAAAGAGAGAGCTTCTGTCACTCCCAGAAGTGTCAAATGAGGTTCAAAACTGCAAGAGACAATTGTAAATATGGCAAGAACAGATTGGAAGAACACAGGCAGCTTCAGTAAATGTTCAATGCTTATGATTAACCAGTGTTAACAAGGCCCCATGAAAAGATCTATAGCAGCAACTTCTGCAGCAAATTCTTCCCAACTAAGGTATATAAAAAAATCATATTTCTGTTAAGTTGCTCTAAGTAAATAAACCTTGGACCTTTTCATTGTTCTTTGCACTGGGTTACTGAATAAGACTGTGGTGGAGATTTACTAAAAATGGTGCACTCAGAATCTGGTGCAGCTGTGCATGGTGGCCAATCAGCTTCTAACTTCAGCTTGTTCAATTTGGCTTTGACAATAAAACCTGAAGCTGATCAAATCTGAAATCTTCTTTCCCTAACCTAACTAAAATCTGCTTTATTCCTTTCTATGGGTCACTCACTTTGTGTATTAGTGCAGTTTCCACTGCTTTAATCTGTCCACTGACATAAGATGAACATTTTTTAATTACATATCTTTGGCAGATAACACCTTACCAACTGAACTTGGGGAAGGATTAATCAGACTGGTTCAAAACCCTTGTTCAATTACGTTTGTTAACTCACTTGTATCCTGGCATTCAGGGCATCCTCTCAATTCATTTCTATCTCTATAGCTTAAACAAGTAGTGCTCAGACATCCCAAACATGCATGTTTAAAATAGAACTAAAACTTTTTTGGGGATAGAGTAAGGGAGGGTTATAACCCCTGTCAGTTTTTCCTAATCCTAATTCCTGTCCTAATGGGGATCTTTCCCTTCATTTGCTGTGGCATAGCTAAAACAGGAAGTGAGAGGAAATCCCTTAAAAGTGAGGGAATCACTAGTTGTCACCAGAACCAGTGTCACCATTGGAAGATTTCCCTTCTATTGCTGTTCTGGGAACAACCTAAAATTGGGGATTTTCTTTCACTTTAAAGACAACAGTAAATATGACAAATAGAGAGGGTGAATCTCACTAACAGGGGCACAGACAGCAATAACAACCTGAGAGATGTTCTAATCCCTATCTACTCCATCCAAACTAAAAAAAAACATTATGCCTTTAGTTATTATACATGTACAGTTTTGTTTAGTTTTGGATGCATTAGTTCATTGAAGATTTTCTTCTCGTCATATATTGTGGATCCGATTCGTTTTTGAAAATGTTGTATCTTCCGCATTTGTTTCATATATTCGGTGGTGCCAGTGGATTCGAAAAATGTTTGCAATTATTTTTGGAAGATTGCTCTATATTAGTTTTCAGTTCCAATATTCTGGGTAGATTCATTATTCATGTATCAAAACTATGCAGAAGGATTCTATCATTTCGGACGCAATTGAATAAATAATGTAAAATTTGGCAGTCCCAAATTTTTCAAACTTAAGAATTGCATTAGACTGTCGAACTGAACTGACTGATTGTGACAATTACAAATTCAATTTAAATCACAAATTTCCATGAATCTGAGTGATCAAACAAATTTGAAAATGTAATTAATTTCCCCGTTGGCCTGAACTACTATAGCATCATGTGATGTCATTCAAATGAGACAAATGCATTGGTTCATTTTGTTATAACTTTTTTTGGATTCATTGACATTCATTACTATGTCCATTCGGAGATTTGTATGCATCTGAATCTCAGAAAATCAAATTTTCATCTGAAAATCTATTCGTAATGAAACGCACATGTCTATTAGATATACTTTAAGCATAAAAGTGCTCAGAAAGTCCTTTCCTATGACTGGATCCTGTCTGCACGTTTGTCTGTCCTCTGAGTTCTATGACCACTTTTACTCAAAAATCTGTCATCAAATTTAGAATGTATCATTGTATTTAATTTTTTACAACCACCTTCTGTAACTACAGCTGTGTTATTATCTGATCCTAAATATTACTGTTTCATCTTTGATAACCTGGATGCAGGTTTATATATACAACCCCAATTCCAAAAAAGTTGTGTGAAATCTGCATAAAAACAGAACAGAATGCAATGATATTAAAATCTCATATACCCATATTTTCTTCACAAAAGATAATAGAAAACATAGAAAATGTTTAAAACTGAGAAAATTTACCATTTTGAGAAAAAAAGGTAATTTTAAAATTGATGGCAGCAACACATTTAAGAAAAGTTGGGACAGGACCATGTTTACCATGGCGTAGCATCCCCTATTCTTTTAGCAACATTCTGTAAACATCTAGGAACTGAGGAGACCAGTTGCTGGAGTTTTGTGAGAGGAATGCTGTCCTATTTTGCCTGATATTGGATTCTAACTGCTCAACAGTCCTGGGTCTTCTTTGTTGGATTTTTTTGTTTCAACATGCACCAAATATTTTCAGTTGGTGAAAGGTCTAGACTGCAGGCAGGCCAGTTAAGCACCTGGAATCTTCTACTAAAAAGCCATTGTCAAAAAAGCTGTTGTCATGAATGCAGTTTGCGGTTTAGCATTGTCCTGCTGTAATATGCAAGGCCTTCCCTGAAAAGGACATTATCTGGATAGGAGCAAATGCTTCTCTAAAACTTGTATATATCTTTTAGCATTGATTCCTGCCTTTCTAAGTGTACAAGCTGCCCAGCCCACCCATACTAATGCACCCCCGGGCCATCAGAGATGCAGTCTTTTGACTTTTTGACTCTCCTCTTTAGTCTGGAGAACGCTGCACCCATGGTTGCCAAAATTAATGTCAAATTTTAATTTGTCTGACTGCAAAACAGTTTTCCACTTTGCAACAGACCATTTTAAATGAGCTATTGCCCAGGGAAAATGGTGACATTTCTGGATCATGTTCAGATATGGCTTCTTCTTTGCATAATAGAGCTGTAACTTGCATTTTTGGATGGCACTGTAAACTGTGTTCATATACAGTGATTTTTGGTAAGTATTCCTGAGCCCATGCAGTGATGTCCACCACAGGATCATGCCTGTTTTTAATGCAGTGCTGTTTGAGGGCTTGAAAATCATGGGCATTCAATATTGTGTTTTGGCCTTTTCCTTTGTGCACAGAAATGTCTCCAGATTCTCTGAATCTTTTGATATTAGGTACTGTAAATGATAATATATTTAAAGTCTTTGCAATTTTACATTGAGGAACATTCTGAAACTGTTCTACAAGCAACAGATTGGTGAACCTCTACCCATCTTTACTTCTCAGACACTCTGGGGTTGATTTTCTAAAACTTGAGACTGAAAAATCTGGTGCAGCTCTGCAAAGAAACCAGTCAGCTTCCAGGTTTTATTGTCTCAGCTTAACTGAACAAACTGAAGTTAGACACTGATTGGCTATCTTGCACAACTGCACCAGATTTTTCACTCTCCAGTTTTAGTAACTCAATCCCATTGACTCTCTAAGATGCTCCTTTTATACCCAGTCATGTTACTGACCTGTTGCAAATTAACCTAATTAGCTGAAAATTGTTCTTCCAGCTCTTCATTGTTAGTACCACTTACTTTGCCAGCTTTTTGTTGCCTTGTCCCAAATTTATTGAGACATTTTACTGCTATCAATTACAAAATGACCTATTTTTTCTTAAAATGTTTTCTCAGTATAAACATTTGGTATGTCTGATATGTTTATTGTGAATAAAATATGGGTTTATGAGATTTGCAAGTCATTGCATTTTGTTTTTAGGTAGATTTTACACAGCATTCCAACTTTTTTGGAATTGGGGTTGTATATACATCACTGGGCAAATTTCTCAGCGTTTGCAGAGCCGTCGAAAACAATCCCTGCAATGTGTCGAATATGTGTACTTTCATTATGGGGATTATCTGTGACTCCTGTAAAGAAAGACTCTTAGAAATGTTCCACATACACAGTTAAAATTTTCTACCCAGGTAAACACAAGAAATGTGTTCTGGCATCTAGAATGAGAAGAAGAGTTATACATTTTGGAATCTCTCCATGTAAAAAATGTTCCTGTCATGGGAACAATAATGCTGTTTACACTAGATATCCCAGATTTATATTTATAAGGAGGGTTTGGGTTTCTTAACTGCATAATATTGTGATGTTCAGTTGGCTATCATCACAGCATGAATACTGACCATGTCTTTTAACATTACAGGAATCTTCCAATGATCAATTAGTGACAGAGAAACCTACAGAAAATGATGAAAATTATGAAATGGAGGATCCTGTGAAATCAAAAGCCATGCTACATCTTCTGAAGAATGCTTTTGACAGAGAAGGTGCTGCATTTGCAGAGGAACATGCTAATATTCCTAAGACCCATTATTATCATGCTCTGCAAAAACTTTACAAGCAGTCAGGTACACAAGACAAGGGGAACAATCTATACAATGACTATATTGACCGATTCTATAATAGAAGACCCTATAAGCATAGAGATGATCGATTATTGCAAGCTCTCCTGAATATTGTAGACAAGGATTCATAGGATTAAATTTATCATAAAGTTGGAAACATGCCTCCATCCAATCTAAATTTTGATCTCCATAACCCCAGATTTCCATACAATTCTCTGAAAATGCCAAATATGAATTTTGTGAATACGCTATATGTTAGGAAATGCTCCAGCTGGAAAAAAGATGTGTAAGCAAACTTATATATAGTCAATGAAATTAGCAGCATATCAAAGCTGTGTGTGTGAAGTGACTATTGTGAGATAGAGCCAGTGCTGTGTTTTTTTTTAAGCCACTGATTAAATTGTAATTATCTCAGTGCCATAAAAACTGAAGGGAACTGTTTATAGACACTGATGCACTGTCTGGTTTGGAAAGTCAGGGCAATTAAAGTGTTACTAAAGGCAGATTGTTTTTGTAATTTAAATAACAAACATGTTATACAGTTAAAACAAAGTATTGCACAGAGCGGCCATGATCTTCCGCTTCTTGGGTCCACTGCCGGCAATCCTGGCTCCTCCTCTTCTTTGTGTGTCCCATTTGCTTGGGGACACACGCTGCGTGCTTGCTCCTGACCTGTGTGTCTATGGAGCCGCGCTCCATAGACACACCCAGCAGGAGTTATCCCTGCCCCCCACTTCCTCTTCACCACATTTGATTGACAGCTGCAAGAGCCAATGGCTCCTGCTGCTGTTTGGGTCTCTGTGTGAAGAGGAAGCGATGGGAGAAGAGATGCATGCAGAGCACTGGATTTATTCTCCCCTCTCTTTCCCTTCACACAGGGAAGAGGGAGCACATGGAAACTAAAAATGTTTTTTTTTTACCAGAATGTAAGCAGTTCATTAAGGCAAAAAAACGTTTTTAGGTTTAGTATCACTTGAAGACGTGTACAAACAGTAACAGTTGCCATCACTGTGACTACTTTCTTGTGGTTTAGTAGTTGCCCTCCACAATTAAATGCTGAGTTAGAAAGCAGCAGAATGAACCTTGGTGTGATCTCTTCCTTAAATCCACAAGATCTATAGTTTAGCACTAGGTGACAACTCAAATAAGCAGACACCACGCAGGTTACAGTAAAACAGATTGCTGCTATATAGGCCAAACATCAAAATGCGATTCACCAAAGCGTTCATTTGCACATAAATGAATCTGAAAGTGCAGATATGAACCATGTGTCTCTATATTGTTTGCAATATACATTTTGTGTGGGTTAACCATGAATCATCGTGGCTGTATGCCGTTCATGCGGATCTGCAAATCATGACTCACATCTGCTTCAGAAATCTAAACTGCAGAATACCAAATTATTATGCAGGTATCTACATATGGTGCATCCTATAATGTCACAACTTATGGCACTGGCAGTTAGGAATGTTTTGGCAATTAGAAGTCATCGGTTAGGAAGAAAGATTCTACTGATTGTGTTGAAGTACTAAGAGAATCATATGGTTAACCAATGCAGAGTACAATCATATCCAGCTCATTTGACTACATTTTCAATAGGTATGATATTTTTGCACAAGATTCCATTGTAACATTCTGTTTGAATTGGAGGTGACCATATACCATACGGCATGGCTACCTAGTAAGGCTCAGGCATAGATTGAGGTAGCCTTTTTATACTGGTATAACCACATATGAGAAATCCAGAAATGTGACCCCTTGGCTATCTATCTTAAGTCACCTGCACCACATACAAGGGATAGTTGTTGGTGGATTATGTCTATGCTTGCCAGTCCACTTTAAAATTGTCCTTTGCTTGCCCAATATAAAGAGGAGTAATGTCGGCCATATATGGGTCAAAATGTGACCGATTTTCGCTCTTTTAGTGGGTCAATGGCACCATCCGATTTTTGTGGTTCCTCCCCTTTGGAAAATTGTTGGAAAATTCGTGGAAAACGACTGATTTTCAACTCAATGATGGTCAAATCGTACGATCATTTTTCCGAAAGGAATATGCACATGGGCCATGACCTGGAAGGAACAGAAGTTTCGCCTGTTATATGGGGTGAACTATATGACTCGGTCAGCCGATTTTCGAAATCATTGATGGTACCATCGGATTACCGAGCGAACGACGTTTTCGATTTTTGGATGAAAACTCGTTCGGAATTTGACCCATGTATGGCCTGCATTATACCTAAAGTCTAAAAGTAAACAATGCATACTTTTATACAACCATCTTTGGAAAGTATTGAATTTTTGGCTCTGTTTCGGGACCACCACTGATGCTTAATGTTTACTTTTAGATTTTAGGTTCACTTTTACTTTTGTGAGTTGTAACAATAAATGTTCATTGAAATAATATCACTAATAGCTACAGCCTTTTTAGTGCAACTTTTGCATTGCTTGCCCTAAACAAACTGTAAACAATATATCAGCTAGTAGCTAATCTTAAAAGACAGGAATAAGATGTGTTTAAAAAAGTATTAGAAATGCAGTGTTTACTTTCACCCTCCTTATAGGTAATTACAAATAATCGGCAAGAAAGCATTTGCACTGCTTTGTTTGGTCTACAATATTTTTTTCTCCTTTTTCATTGGCAATATAAAAATGTTGTTCTTTCTAATTAACTAGAGAATCCTTTAGAGCAGGGGTCTCCAAACGTTCTAAACAAAGGGCCAGTTTATTGTCCTTCAGAATTTAGGGGGTCAAACTGTAGCCAGAGGGAGTGGAAACTTTCCTGGAATCAGTGGTAGTAAACATTGCCACATTTGGTATAAAGGAGAGGAATTGTGCCCCATAATTGGTATCAGTGGGAGGAAGAGTGCCCCATCATTGGTGTCAGTGGGAGGACTAGTGTTCCATTGTTGGTATCAGTGGGAGATATGGCGCCCCATTGTTGATCCAGTTGGCAGAATTGTGTCTCATATCAGTGGAAAGAATAGTGTCCCAAGGGCCGGATAAAGGCAAGCAAAGAGCCGCATCCGGCCCCTGGGCCGCAGTTTGGAGACCACTGCTTTAGAGTGTGAGTGTATGTGTGTGTATATATATATATATATATATATATATATATATATATATATATATATATATATATATAGCAATACAGTATATATTGTTTCTTAGGAGACTCAACTCTTTTTCATTTTAAAATATTTTTTTTTCATTTTAAAATATTTCGTCGTGTGAAGGGGGTGAATAGCATTGGTAAAGTATTTTGCAATCCATTAAATGATTATTCATTTACTTGAAATGTAAAAAAAAGCTATTGTAGAAGATCTTTAGGTTTGCCATCTTATAATATCTGTCATTATTGCTTTATTAAACTATAATGCTATGTTTCAAAATGTTATAATATAAATTATATTATGCAATATATTTCTAGCACTAAATTTGCCATTTTATTTTCATATTTTAAACATTTACATGGTCACATCTCCAGGAAGTACTTAATATTAACAAATTAAAAATTACAAAAAGAAATAATTCATATATAATAGATAAGCCGCTAGGCTAAAAATGATTAAAAACCAATGTATTTAATAGCACTACAAAGTTAAATGATTCATATATAAAGCACTATTTTATATGATATGATACTTTGTATCACTAGATTAGAATCAAACTGTATTGTTTTAATAATTTATTATTTATTTCAAAATAACCAAGGATAGCATATATATTTTAATCATGCTCTTTGAGCTTTGGTTTACACAGTTACGTGCTTAGCATGCGTAAAATAAGTTATTTTAATACGTAAATATATCTTTTAAAAAATGTTAATGTGGTAATATGGGGCAACGATATGCATACCACCTACTGGCAAAGTTTATTTTTGTAGACTGCATTTGAAACTGATGTGGTGAAAAAAAATAGCTTTCAGAAGAAATAATTGGCTGAAAAACACATATTTTAAACTGTACACCTTGATGAGAAAAAACAAAAATGATGTTTGTTTTGAACTGTTGTAAATGATAACATTTTAGTAAGTACTTCCATATTCTAGTCATATTTTTATCAATAAAATTGTTTTACAGAGAAATTATACATTTCACTAAATAAAGTTTTTCTTTTAAAATGGCATGTTCCAACAATAATAAAACCTGTATGTGATGTGATGTTATAATTTGTCTAATAAGCATAATATAGTGTGGAAGCAGCAATCTTAGTGTGTGTTTTTAACATTATATTTAAGAGAATACAGCGATAAAACAAGAAGGTAAACTTTATTTAACAGTTTTTAATGAAAAATAAATACTTAAAACAGTAATACTGTTTACAAAAGAGGTACAGAATATATGGTTTTCACATCCCAGAATAAAAATTATTTGGGTTATATAAAGAAAAAAAAATGAAAGAAAATGTTTAAAAAATTATTTTTTTTCATGTTCTTTATAAAGGTATGGGCCTATTTAGATTCTAAGTGTTTTTAATATTTAATTTACCGGTATATATAAATATTACTTCCCTATTCTGATTGTCATGAAATTGCTCAGCAGTTTTTCTGACAAGTATTGTAAAATTAAATAATTGATGTTCGACTGACAGCACTCTAAACCGTTTTTAAAATATTTAACTGCTTACATTTTTTTTACGTTTCTGAATAATACATACAATACTTCTCTTATTCAGAATGCAAAGGGTCACAAACAAGGTTTAGTAGCATTTTTGTTGAAAAAAACCCCCCATAAAATGATATGGTAGTATTATTAATAAATTAACATTATATTCTGGATGTACCAATAGCAAACAGAGAAACCTCTTGTGCTCAAGTTGATACCCTTAATAGGCTGCTAACACCTGCACCTTATTACCTCAAAGTGAAAAACCAAACACATAAACATAGGGTGTAGTGCTCTCTATACAAATGATAATGTGCCAAATGGTGAAACAAACAATACAAACAATCAAAACTTCCCCAAAAGGGTCCCTGATGAAGTCACGTGAGCAGTGACGCAACGCGTAGGTGACGCCATTTCCGGCGCGGACGCCATCTTTGGACTCTCGGGTGAACCCATGCAAGTACACCCATACATGAGGTTCTATAGGCTATGCACAAGAAGATCAACAATGTGAGTGTTATGGTTGTATCTGTGTTTACTGCTTAATAAACGGTATCACACTATAGAGGTTCTTTCTCTTTATGGATGACCTGTGAGCTGGTCATACTGAATAGAGCTATATAGAAAGGGGAAATCGAGCTGGTCCCTGGTGTGGAGGATTTATGCTGTGTCTGCTGGTGTTAGTACTCTCTGGAGGATACGTTTTGATCTAGGAGGATCCAGGAGTGATCCAAAAGGCTTGTAGGCCCTTTTAGGGTCGTAATAAGGAGGTGAGGAGCCAATCTAGCTGTGTGTGGAGTTATCACAAGAAGCCACAACACACAAGAATCACCTGCATGTTTCTTATTTTAGTTGTGGACACTGGTGTCACATACCAATATATTTATATGTATATTCTAAGAAGTTTGTAAAATTATTCACTATGTTTTGATTGTTGTTTATAAGTTATTTTTGATATAAGAGTGTCAACACGGAGCACTATTGTGTCACTTTGTGGGTAATTTATCTCCCTGTATTGGGAGCACATAAGTGATTTCACTTTATACACTTTGTATTCAATATTGAGTTGTGGTTATCTATTGTGTAATATTGTATTGTTTGTTTCACCATTTGGCACATTATCATTTGTATAGAGAGCGCTACACCCTATGTTTATGTGTTTGATATTCTAGATGTAACCATGCTCAATTTAAAAAATCTTCTAAATCAAATGAATGCTTTTGGAACAATCTTGAATATACTTGAACACTGATTTTGAGAAGATGATGGGGTCTGGAATTTTGACATTCTTTGTGAAACCTGTTTATATAAATTTCATCTTAATTTTACAGTTTTTGATGCTTTTTTCACAAGAAAAGCACCATCCATTTTCACATGCTACCAAAACAGGATTTTGCAACATGTTTAGAAACTAATCAAGAAGCCTATAGTACTTATAGTAGGCAAATAATAGACAAATAGTGGTGTTAGAAGCCTCAAGTGCGACCTGTGCTTCCTCCATGGGGGGCAGCTCCCTTTGCTCTCTCCATTATTACTATAAGGGCTTGTGTAGATGGGCTAATGCAACAGGACATTAGGAATGTTCTGCTTGTACTTGAGATGCTTCTGAGTTCATTCACAGTTGCATCTGATTGCATTTGTCCTTCTTCTGACCTGCATTTGATCTCCTTGTAAGCTGCATCAAGTTGCTGAAGGCTGCTTTTGAATTTCCATTGACTTGCATGGAGGGGAAATCAGTTCTGCCAAACAAAAGTCCATGTCCATAGGCTGTTAAGAAATAGGATAGCACTTGCATAAAACACTATGCTTAGTGAGCTCTGAAGGCTCATGAAATAATCATAGGGCCAAGTAATGAGATTCTTCACTTTATGGCAAGTTCATTCTGTACAGCTCCAATGATAGAGGGCTCAGATCTTGCAATTGGGATTCAGTGGTATCACTTGATGGATGCCCAAATAAAACAAAAATCCAGATTGAACACAGGTGTAGAGTCTGCATACAAATATTTCTAATGCTATTAGTGGGGCTTGATAAATTTTACCATTATCGCCAGCACCCATTTGCTCTTTGATAGCTGGAAGGAGAATCTCAGTAAAAGCTTCAACTGTCTGGCCTGTGTAAGTGAATTGATTGGTGTGCAGGGTACCTGTAAGGCAAATTCTCAAATTGCTCTGCAAAGGAACTCCATATGAAACAAACAAACTAAGCAGAGGTCAGTCTGAACAAGGCTAAAACTTTTTGACTATTTTGACTCTTCCTTTTTCCATCTGGGCTTAACATTGACCTATAATCAGGGTAAAGCATTTCTCTCTGAAAATGTTACATTTAAATTTGAAAGTGTTGTAGCTGCAAGTGTTCCTTACAAGTAAACTTTTTTTTTGTATGTTTTACTTTTATTGCCTTTCATTATTTTTTATGGACAGGACAAAAAAGATTAAATCCACTCACTAAATCCTCATATAAACATTATTATGATAATGTAATTCCAAAAGTTGTTTTCAATCAATTTAAATATGCAGCGTTCATTAATAATAACTGGTAAATCTGCAGCTGTAGACAATTATCTACCAATTGTGGTCATGCATTGCAACCTTACATGTGCCCCAGGTGGGGACTACAAATGGCTATGCCCACATTCAGACACAGTCAACTGTCACTATCTGGAAGCCAGTCCCATGCAATGATGTAAAGGTGATGCTGGTGCGAGTGCATGTGGGCATGGAAGTGGCTGAAACTGGCTGGAGGAGATCAATAGCAATGTGCAAAAAAAAAAGAGAAACAGAATAACAGTACTTTATGAAAAAAAATTCCAGTTGTTTAAGATACATAGTGCTTTAGCAAACTAAGAGTCACTTAGTTCGATTTTAGAACTACTTTAATGCAAAACTGAAAAAAAAGGTTGCAAGGAAGGAAAGCGCTAGTTATTTATTCACATAGTTTTGTTTTACCTACAAAAAAATAATTACAATTTGTAAGTTATTTCATCTTTAAGCTTTACTAAACCAACAACAGTAAAATCCATCTGTATATGCAGTAAAATGTGCTTGTTACACTCATTGTGGAACCTAAGGGGTTAATCCTTTCCACTGTGTAAAAAGGCTGTTTGATCCTGTCTTCCCTGATCCTTCCCTTCTTTTGCTATCTCCAATCCATCTGCCATAGTTATAGCATCAGTGGCAAGTCTGCACATGATCTGTTTGATGTGTATTACTAGAGAATTGTTTCTTTTTTGGGGGTAGGGTGCATGTGATCAGCACAGGGCCCATCAGACGCTGTCCAGACAGAGGAACAGGGGTTATGCAGCCTCATAGGACAGTCAACGGAGAATGAAAACTCCTCCTACAAGATCGACCAGTGCTCGGCCAGACACTGATAAAAATCACAAGACTGCTGATGAGAAAAGCTATTTTATGAATTATTTTTACGAAAATAATTGCATTTCCATGTTCTGTGTACTGTGGAAGACCGGATATAGTGAATGCAGGGTCCTGGGCTTAGCAACACTTTAAAGAAGTTTACTCCAGTTAAAGAAAAAAAGAATAAGCAGATTACCAACATTCTGCTCTTTTGGTTTGCTTTTGCTAGGAAAACATTCAACAAAAAGAGTTAGGCCTTGTTCACATGGGCATACTACAGCATATGCTCCTGTGAGGGCTGTATTTGCCTGCACAGGGATGCAAGGGTGTTCTGTACAACCCTGCAGGCAGTCCCATTCATATGAATTGGGATGCAGCAGCTGCACAGACACAGCCTTTGCTCCCAATTTGACACCTATCACACGGGTGTACACTTAGGGAACTCCACATTCTCCTCTTTGGTATCCAAAGCCCGCAGAACATGCTGACTGCTGAACACTTCAAACATGCGAAATAAATGCCCAGTAAGGTTGGATCTTGAAAAACCATTGTTCTTACAGCAGTATGTCACTGAAAAAAAACAAGTTTCACTCTTTCTTCCTCAACCCAGCAAGTAAAAAACAATTTTTTTTTTCTTCTGAGGAGTGGGTACTTAGTATACTTTAAGGATAAGTTCCCTTTTTAGACAGAAATAATAAATGCACATGTTTTTGCAGGTAAAAAAGTGTGCATTTATTATTTTTGTCTACAGGAGCCTGGAAAGCATTGCACCAGTGATCAGTAGATTGCTGGTGCCATACAGGTCTCCTGCAGACCAGTCAGAATATCTGCTTGTTGTAGGGGATGTACAAGCAAGTAGATATTCTAACAGGATGCGTCAATGAACTACCATGGTGTTCCACAGCTACAAGCACACAGCCGCTAAGGCTGTTGGGACTCGCAGTTCATTCATTCACGGAAGTCCATGAATGAATGATGCAGCCATGTGGGCAGAGCTCCACACGGCTGCACAGTTTTGAAATTTGACAGATAGTACAGGGAGACTTCTCCCCGTATTATCTGTTAGAGGAAGCGGGGCAGCTGCCGGTGGCTGCGGCTATGGGATCATGTTGCATGTTCCACCCTAAAAACGGATGGAACATGTTCCCAAAGGTGAACAAAGTCTTTATAGAGTTTTACAAAATAATTCTTCCTTGTAGCCAGTGAATAATCTCCTGTTTATAGTGCACACACAAGGCCCCCATCATCTCAGCAGTCAGCAGCAGAGAGGAGGACAGAACTCCTCCTACAGATCCTGCACTTCTCTGTGCAGCTGCAGCACCGCTTGTCTTCGCCTCCCCTGGCCTCAGCATCCAGCAGTTTCCATCCCTCCTTTGGTCCTCCTCCAGACCCTGCTCTTTCTGCTTCCTGGCTCTGACCCCAGCTTGTTCCTGGCAGCAGCACAAGGTAAGTGGGGTGCACCGTGATGTAACGGAGGGTGGGGGATGCTTTACTTCTGATGGTGGGGGGATGCGGCTCTTGACATCTGATGTACCGGGGGGGTGCTTTGGACATCTACTTATAATTATCATGAGAATAATACAATTCTATGCCAGTTGAAAAAAGAGGGTCACACAATGTGGTATCATCCACAAGAAACTTTGGAGACTGCTCAGTCAGAATACTATGGCAGAACCATGTCCTGTCAGATCAGTCTCCAATAAGGGAGGAAACAATCTATCAGTTTGAATCAATATGATCAATCTGAGAGGCCTAGATTTAAAAGCAGCACACTCTAAACACATTACACATAGTTAGGCACACATTTAACCCTTTGATTGCCCTAGATGTTAACCCCTTCCCAGTCAGTGTAAGTGTCATTAGTACAGTGACAGTGTATAGCAGGGCTTTTTTTCAGCGGGAATGCAGTTCTGGCACTTCCAGCACTGAATGTATGTAATGGCAAGGGGTGCTGGAAATTTTTTATTAAAAGGTCTTGCCACCAGCAACAAAAAACATTTTCTTACAAAAATATAAAGTTGATATATACAAATAAATAAATACAAAATACCATACGACTGGTCTAAACAAAGATCAACTAAATACAGTAATAATTCACAAAGCATAATCAAAATTATAACACACCGATATACGCCTTTATGGCAAAAAATAGGAAAGCATAATATAAAAATGTCAGGGCCTTTATGGCCTATATCACAGCACTAGGCTGTATGGGAGTCCATCGCTATGCGGATAAGTTTTCACACAAAGGTCCTTTCGGCCAATAAGGTAGGGGCGGTGCCATTATGGCCCATATCACTCATGACGAGGCATTTGGCCTGTCTGAGATTCGGGGAGGAAAAATCTTAACAGCAGCTTATTCAGTCTATCAGGCTTTCGGCCTGTCAGACAAAAAAGAGGCCTTTATGCCTCATCCACCTATACACATACTTAGGCCCTTTTGGCCATATCATAATCATAAATATATTTAACACACAAAACAAAAAATGCAGAACAAAGGCTGAGAAACGCAGGTCTTCAAATGTACGTAGCCTCTCTTCAAAAATTCTTCATCCAAAATCTAAGGGAGTGGAACACTCAGAGAAAGAAAAAAAGAACAGCATCCTCACCCAGAGATCAACAGACAGCGGCTACAGACCTGATATTCCTCCACGCCTCTATCCAGGCCCTTCGCCGCAGGGCAAGGGGTGCTGGAGTGTGCTGCAGGGCCTGTTGATGCTGGCTTCAGGGGGATCTATTGTTAGTAGAGGTGATCTATATTTTCAGGGGTGTCTATTGCTGCTGGGGGGTGGGTCTTTTTTTTATGGGGAGTCAATTGTTTCTGGGCGGGATCTACTGCTGAAGGAAGGGTCTATTGTTGCTGAAGGGGATCCATTTGTTATCATTAACAAATTCCATACAATTTACTTAGCGCCAAAATAATACTTTGATCTGTATTCTTTCAAAGGGATGGTAGTGGGAGGTGACTAGGCGGTGGAATCAAGGAACTGTGCTCAGAGGTAAGTAGAGATGTAGACAAAAGGTGACTCAGAGAAGAGGAGTTCCTGCACCTATTCTCTGGGAAAAACAAAGCCCTGGTGTAAAGTATTATCAGTGATCACTGTAATAATGTCACTGGTGATGTCAGTGGCAGTTAGTGTCAGATTGTCTTTCGCACTCCCGCAGTCCCATTATAAGTTGCTGATTACCACCATTACTAGTATAAACAAGAATTCCAGTATATATACACCATACTTTGTAGGGGCTCTAGCGTTCACACAAACCAAACAATATACACTAACTAGTGTTTTTTTTTTAATCAAAGACATGAAGCGGAATACAATTTGGATAAAATTTATGAAAAAAATAGATTTAAAATAAAATGTTATTGGATGTTTTATAGCAGAAAGTAAAAAATATAGTTTTTTTTTTAAATTTTCAGTCTTTTTTTATTTATATTGCAAAAAATAAGAAACAAGTGGTGATAAAATACCACCAAAAGAAAGCTCTATTTGTGTGAAAAAAATTATATAAATTTCATTTGGACACAGCATTGCATGAATGTGCAATTACCAGTTAAAATAGTGCAGCGTGGTACAGCAAAAAATGGCCTGGTCGTGAAAGGAGTAATTCCTTCCAGAGCTTAAGTGATTAAAGAACACAGCTGTAGTCATATAAAAACATATGACTGAAAAGGCAAATTAGCCAAAATAAAAGTATTAAAAGATCTTTTAGGTAGAATAAATTATATGTTATAAATTAGTTTAAGAAAATTCCTAGTTTTTAGTGTTTTAGTTCCTAAAAGCAAAATGTTTGCAGCAGCAACATAGTATTATTTAAAAGCATGATTTTCTTTCAGTTACACTTTTATTAGTTTTTTGGGTTTTTGTTTTAACATTACAAATGTACGAAGTCTTGTTATGTTTCTTCCGGTACACATGTTCAGGGCTGCTGTTAGAAACCGTGGGGCCCCATACAGCCAACCTGACAGAGCCCCCCTAAAATAAAACAAAACAATTTACTATGCTTCAGTTATCAATGAACACAGTGAGTGATAGCTACTGATCACTCACTGTATTCATTCAGGAAAGGAAGAGTCTGGTAAATGTGACATATACAGTGATGAAAATAAGTATTTGATCCCCGGCTGATTTTGAATGTTTGCCCACTCACAAAGAAATGATCAGTCTAAAAATTGAATGGTAGGTGTATTGTGACATTGAGAGACAGAATAGCAACAAAAAATTCAAAAGAAATGCATGTCTAACAAATGATGCACTGATTTGCATGTTCATGAGGGAAATAAGTATTTGAACCCCTATCATTCAGCAGGATTTCTGGCTACTAGGTGTTTTTCATACAGGTAACAAGCCAAGATTAGAAGCAGTTTCTTAAAGTGAGTGCTGCCAATCTCATTTTGTTACCTGTATAAAAGACACCTATCCACAGGAGCAATCAAACAATCAGATTCCAAACTCCCCACCATGGTAAAGACCAAATAGCTGTCCAAGGATGTCAGGGACAAGATTGTAGACCTACACAAGGCTGGACTGGGCTACCAAACTATCGCCAAGCAGCTTGGTGAGAAGGTGACCACAGTTGGTGCAATCATTCGCAAATGGAAAAAACATAAAACAACTGTCAGTCTCCCTAGGTCTTGTGCACCATGCAAGATCTCACCTTGTGGAGTGTCAATGATCATGAGAACAGTGAGGAATCATCCCAGAACTACACGTGAGGATCTTGTCAATGATCTCCAGGCAGCTGGGACCACAGTCACCAAGAAAACAATTGGTAACACACTACGCCGACAAGGATTGAAATCCTGCAGTGTCCGCAAGGTCCCTCTGCTCAAGAAAGCACATGTCCAGGCCTGTCTGAAGTTTGCCACTGAACATCTGAATGATGCAGAGGAGGACTGGTTGAAAGTGTTGTGGTCAAATGAGACCAAAATCAAGCTCTTTGACATCAACTCAACTCGCCATGTTTGGAGGAGGAGGAATGCTGCCTATGACCCCAAGAACACCATCCCAACTATCAAACATGGTGGCGAAACATTCTGCTTTGGGGTGATTTTCTGCTAAGGAGACAGGACAATTGCACCGCATCAAAGGGACGATGGATGGGGCAATGTACCGTCAAATCTTGGGTGAGAACCTTCTTCCCTTAGCCAGGGCATTGAAAATGCGTCATGGATGGGTGTTCCAACATAACAATGACCCAAAACACACAGCCAATGCAACAAAGGAGTGGCTCAAGAAGAAGCACATTAAGGTCCTGGAGTGGCCTAGCCAGTCTCCAGACCTTAATCCGATTGCAAATCTGTGGAGGGAGCTGAAAGTTTGAGTTGCCAAACATCAGCCACCAAACCTTAATGACTTGAAGAGGATCTGCCAAGAGGAGTGGGCCAAAATCCCTCCTGAGATGTGTGCAAACCTGGTGGCCAACTACAGGAAACATCTGACCTCTGTGATTGCCAACAAGGGATTTGCCACCAAGTACTAAGTCATGTTTTGTGAAGGGAATCAAATACTTATTTCCCTCACGAACATGCAAATCAGTGCATAATTTGTTAGACATGCATTTCTTTTGCGTTTTTTGTTGCTATTCTTTCTCTCAGTGTTACAATACACCTACCATTCGATTTTTAGACTGATCATTTCTTTGTGCGTGGGCAAATATTCAGAATCAGCAGGAGATCAAATACTCATTTCCTTCACTGTATACAGGACCCTTCCCCCACTCTCAATCCTGAGAAATCCTATTGTGTGCTTGCATCTGCTGGTGGGAAGGAGAGGAGGGGGGCCGGTAGCACTGGGGGGGGGGGGGGGGGGGGGGCTGGGCAGCAGGGGGAAATGTATGATACATGGGGAGGGTGATGGGTGTGGCAGGGAGGCAATTACTGGAACTGATCCGCTGTATGGCTCACTCTGCAGCAGCTGAAAGCCAGTGGGAGGGAGAGGAGAAAAAGCCAGCTTTCAGCTGCTACAGAGAGAATATCTGATTATCTGGGTGAATATCTGATTCACCTAGCTGCCTGGGCCCCCCTGCTGGCCTGGGCCCCGTACAGGAAGACTGGTGGTACCCCCTTATCCATGGCCCTGCATGTGTCATAATTGTTTGTATGGCTGATTCACTCAATCAGTAGCCAAGCAAGACAAGACAGACATGAGAGATAAGGGAAGAGGAATATCTACCAAACTAACCTTCAAAACCTTTACCTCAATTCCTATTTACCAATTTAGTTTTGCTCATATATGTTTTTATTATTATCATTATTATTATTAAAAGATATGGTACACTGGTAAACAGTCCTCATGAATGAACATAAGGAGAGTATAGCAGCATACCCCAGAGGAGTCAATCCAACAAGAGAGGCATAGGCCATGATCCAAAATGAAACAAGTGGCAGAGTTGTGTAAATACAACATAAGGGACAGAAGGGGAAGAGTGTCTCATGAAGCTCTCCTAAAAAATGAATGTACTCTCTGAAGGACAGGGGGAACAAGGAAAAAAAGAAAAACATGAGAAGGTGAAGGAAATACAGAGTAAACCGTAAGGGGGGGAACAACCCTGGGGTCCACAAAGAAAGAAAGAGAGAGAGGAAGACTGGCGTATTTATCTATTTAACTTGTCTGGTTACTTGAGTCGACTTGCCATTATGGTAAAATACTATTCAATCTTTTTTTAAAGCAAACCATGTTTTTTAAATAACAAAAGATTTTTCACATACACTATATTGCCAAAAGTATTTGGATGCCTGCCTTTACGCGCACATGAACTTTAATGACATCCCAGTCTTAGTCTGTAGGGTTCAATATTGAGTTGGACCAGACATGTCCATCGGATTGCCAGACAGAGAAGCGTGATTTGTCTCTCCAGAGAACACGTCTCCACTGCTCTAGAGTCCAATAGTGGCGTGCTTTACACCACTGCATTCGACGCTTTGCATTGCACTTGGTGATGTAAGGCTTGGATGCAGCTGCTCGGTCATGGAAACCCATTCCATGAAGCTCTCTATGCACTGTTGTTGTGCTAATCTGAAGGCCACATGAAGTTTGGAGGTCTTTAGCTATTGACTCTGCAGACAGTTGGTGACTTCTGCGCACTTCAGCCTGCGCTAACCCCGCCTGTCATTTTATGTGGCCTACCACTTTGTGGCTGAGTTGTTGTTGTTCCCCGTTGCTTCAACTTTGTTATAATACCACTAGCAGTTGACCGTGGAATATTTAGTAGCAAGAAAATTTCACAGATGGACTGAAACCTATCACGGTAGCACGATTAAATTCACAGAGCTCCTGAGAGCGACTCATTCTTTCACAAATGTTTGTAGAAGTCTGCATGCCTAGGTACTTGATTCTATTGACCTGTGGCCATGGAGGTGATTGGAACACCTGAATCCAATGATTTGAAGGGGTGTCCCAATACTTTTGGCATTATAGTGTATGTGTTCAACAGAGAATAGGGAATTAAAACTGGCAAAATTTATTCACCTTCATCAACCTCTCTTGGAGTGGTAGCAGGGATTAAAGGGTGGATTTACTATAACTGGTGCACTCAGAATCTGGTGCAGCGGTGCATGGTATCCAATCAGCTTCTAAATTCAGCTTGTTTAATTAAGCTTTTGCAATAGAACCTGGAAGCTGATTGGTTTCTATGGAGAACTGCACCAGATTTAACACTCTCCAGTTTAGTAAATAAACCCCTAAGTCTTCCAGAACTCGGGTATAAGGCTTTTACCCAAATTGAGTAGGTGTGGTATTATGGTGCTTTTATAGTTAATAATTGAGTGTAGTGTATTGTGACAAAGAACTGTACATGGGTCATACAGTTGTGACCAAAATTATTCAACCCCCAATGCTGTAAAGGGGTTTAGGGACTATAGTGTACATTTGGAATTGTATTCAGAATCAAATCCTACAAGGACGTTGTAACTACCCAAATGCAACTAAAATGACATCAATTGTTTATGTAATACAGTAGTAAATGGTTCTTATGTGGTTTCTTCATTGCCACAATTATTCAACCCCTTAAAGACTACCACTCTGAAGAACAGAGGTTCATACAGGTGCTTTCCATCAGGTATTGAAAACACCTGTGGATGTCACCGAGCAGCAATCAAGCATAATAAGCACCAATTAGGCAGCTTTAAAATGACTGTGATACTCAGCTCCTTCTAGACATTTACTGGTGTGGTTACAAACATGGTGAAGGCAAGAGAATGGTCCAGGAAGACAAGAGAAGAGGTGATTTCTCTTCACAGGAAGGGCAATGGCTATAAGAAGATTGCAAAGATGTTAAACATACCAAGAGACACCTTAGGAAGCATCATTCGCAAATTCAAGGCAAAGGGCACTGTTGAAACGCTACCTGGTCGTGGCAGAAAGAAGATGCTGACTTCGACTGCTGTGCGCTACCTGAAGCGTAGAGTGGAGAGAAGTCCCCGTGTGACTGCTGAGGAACTGAGAAAAGATTTGTCAGATGTGGGTACAGAAGTTTCAGCCCAGACAATAAGACGCACACTGCGTAATGAAGGCCTCCGTGCCAGAACTCCCAGGCGTACCCCCTTGCTGTCTCCAAAGAATAAGAAGAGTCGACTGCAGTATGCCAAAAGCCATGTGGACAAACCACAAAAGTTGTGGGATAGTGTTCTGTGGACTGATGAAACAAAATTAGAACTGTTTGGGCCCATGGATCAACGCTATGTTTGGAGGAGGAAGAACAAGGCCTATGATGAAAAGAACACCTTGCCTACTGTGAAGCATGGTGGAGGGTCAATCATGCTTTGGGGCTGTTTTGCTTCTGCAGGTACAGGGAAGCTTCAGCGTGTGCAAGGTACCATGAATTCTCTTCAGTACCAGGAGATATTGGATGGAAACGTGATGCAGTCCGTCACACACCTGAGGCTTGGGAGACGTTGGACCTTTCAACAGGACAATGATCCCAAGCATACCTCCAAGTCCACTAGAGCATGGTTGCAGAGGAAAGGCTGGAACATTTTGGAGTGGCCATCGCAGTCACCAGACTTAAATCCGATTGAGAACCTCTGGTGGGACTTAAAGAAAGCAGTTGCAGTGCGCAAGCCTAAGAATGTGACTGAACTGGAGGCCTTTGCCCATGAAGAATGGGCGAAGATACCCGTAGATCGCTGCAAGACACTTGTGTCAAGCTATGCTTCACGTTTAAAAGCTGTTATAACTGTAAAAGGATGCTGTACTAAGTACTAAGATTGAATGTCACTTGGGGGTTGAATAAAACTGATAATGCTGTGAGCACAGAAAAGACATTTGTGGTTATTTCATTATAACTGTTATGTTATATTTGTCTGACCTACAAGTGCCTCTTTAATGTAAATGTAAGCAAGATGACTGAATGATCAAAAGCAATGTCAAACTGGCCAAAACACTCAATTTCAGTGGGGGTTGAATAATTTTGGTCACAACTGTATGCGATTGTGATCAGTGCTATTTTCCACATTAGCTCGGTTTTTTTTTAGAAAATACACTTTTATGATCAGACAGTACCACAAACTCCCATGTTCTCTCTGTTTTTAATCATGCCTTTATTGGATCAAAAACATTTTGAACAGCTACCCTGTAGCTATGAATAAATGCACTGAAAAATGCACAGTAAAATTTGCTGAGATTTAAAAGGAAAAGATTTCTTTCAATATGAAAGAGTTGGTTGACCCAAATGGCACTGAGGTTCGTAAATTTTCAATGCTACACAGCTAGTAATCCTTTACATAAAAGACTGAAAACTGTATATCAAAGGAAGAATGTCAGAAAGCTAAAATAAGCTATGCTAGACTGCCCTCTGGTGACCACAATTTGTGCTACAGTTATATTCAACTAGTCAACAAACAATAGCACAACCTATAGCTTGCCAATAGATTAACATTCCATAGAAATCTGAAAGCATTAATGAAATCCTAAGCATTCATCCACATTGACACTCTTTCAATTAGCTTTTCTGAACACAGAAGAAGTTGTCTGGAAATTATAAACAACTTTTATGCCTCCCAGATCTCTTTTTCCTGCATCTAGACATCTTGCTTTGAAGGAGGTTTAGCAGGTTTTAGGCACACTTAAGTTAATTTAGCAATATTTAGGGGTTTTAACTGGATCCTAAATATGCTAAATTCTATTTTCTCTAACATAAACTGAATGCACCTAAACACATAAACGCTCAGTGTGAATGGAACCATTGAAAAATCATTTCATGTAATTACATGTAGTGGTGCACGGAAATGAAAATTCTGGTGCTGAAACCAAAAGAAAAATTCAAAATGCACTTGGCCAAAAAATGAAATCGAAATGCACAGTTTTTAAAAACTATTATATATTTTTGGGAAAAAAATACACTTTGATTAAAAAAAAACAATATATACCCCAATTTGTAAAATATAAAAGAGGATGTTACGGCGAGTAAATAGATACTCAACATGGCACGCTTTAAAATTGCTCACGCTTGTGGAATGGCGTCAAAACTGCGGTACTTAAAAATCTCCAAGGGTGATGCTTTAAAAATCAAGTTACAGAGGAGGTCACGTGTGTGGTTTGAACACAATTTACATATGTGGGAATAGCCTACGTATGCCTTCACCAATATGTGCGAGCACGGGGGGGACAAGGGCACTTTAAACTTTTTTTTTTAAATGTATTTAATTTTTTTTGTTGTTTTTTTTTTGCATTGTCCCTTTCAAAAAATGTTTAATCACTCTTATTCTTATTACAAGAAATGCATGCATCCCTTGTGATAGAAATAATTAGTGACCGGATTAGGAACCGGAAGTGACATGGCTCCGGTCCTCCAAGGGCATAGAGATGAGTGGAGGGCATCTTTCCTTCACTAATCTCTATACCCAGCGCCGGGATCATTCGATGGTTTCTCAGGTAAGGCTGAGAACTACCAAGCGGTGGCCGGTGGCAGCAGCGACAGGCGGGCGACGGCGATGGCGGATGGGCAGCAGCAAGGGGCGGGGTTTTTTTGGCACCTGTATCAGTGCTTTTTTTCATATCAGCCACATGGGGTGTTTTCAGCTGAAACATTTTGGCCACCGAAATTTCGGTGCATCCTTAATTATATGTTTTTACAAAGTCCTCTATAAATGCAAATAAACACAGATATGACAGTGGCAGTTTCAATGAGGCCTAAGCATCTATCTAGTGTCTGTGAAGTCAAGTAGCTCAGCACCCAATGGGTGTAAGTTACTATGTCAAAATATTACTCTTCCAGACATGCGAGAACCCCAGCGGGCATTCCCAGCGATTAGTTGCGGGAGGCAGCCCCATTGAAAGCAATGGGAGGCTGCTAGCTCCAGGAAGGCAATCGGGGCCACTTGTATGTAATCAATCATGCAGTAATCAGGTGATCAGCCCGGATAGAAGGCAGGCATTGCTTTCAATGGGGCTGCCTCCCACAGCCAATCACAAGGAACCATGGGGTCTTACATGTAATTGGAGTCAGGAGCAGTTGGAGGTGTAAATGTGCCCTTATGGCCTATTCCTGCCGAACTGGGCAAAAATTTGAGCCATGGGTATCCCTGCGGGCCCTACCTGTCTCCACAAAAGTTTATTTTTCAATCAGCTTTATTTGAAGGAGCCAGGTAGAAAATTGTCAGACAGACAGAAATAGCATCCAATCAGGTACAGTCATTGTTCAGAGGACTAGAAGCTATGATATTTAAAAAAAAAAGGAAGCCTTTGTTATTTTATGGTCAAATATACAGTTGTGGCCAAAATTATTCAACCCCCAATGCTGTAAAGGGGTTTAGGGACTATAGTGTACATTTGGAATTGTATTCAGAATCAAATCCTACAAGGACGTTGTAACTACCCAAATGCAACTAAAATGACATCAATTGTTTATGTAATACAGTAGTAAATGGTTCTTATGTGGTTTCTTCATTGCCACAATTATTCAACCTCTTAAAGACTACCACTCTGAAGAACAGAGGTTCATACAGGTGCTTTCCATCAGGTATTGAAAACACCTGTGGATGTCACCGAGCAGCAATCAAGCATAATAAGCACCAATTAGGCAGCTTTAAAATGACTGTGATACTCAGCTCCTTCTAGACATTTACTGGTGTGGTTACAAACATGGTGAAGGCAAGAGAATGGTCCAGGAAGACAAGAGAAGAGGTGATTTCTCTTCACAGGAAGGGCAATGGCTATAAGAAGATTGCAAAGATGTTAAACATACCAAGAGACACCTTAGGAAGCATCATTCGCAAATTCAAGGCAAAGGGCACTGTTGAAACGCTACCTGGTCGTGGCAGAAAGAAGATGCTGACTTCGACTGCTGTGCGCTACCTGAAGCGTAGAGTGGAGAGAAGTCCCCGTGTGACTGCTGAGGAACTGAGAAAAGATTTGTCAGATGTGGGTACAGAAGTTTCAGCCCAGACAATAAGACGCACACTGCGTAATGAAGGCCTCCGTGCCAGAACTCCCAGGCGTACCCCCTTGCTGTCTCCAAAGAATAAGAAGAGTCGACTGCAGTATGCCAAAAGCCATGTGGACAAACCACAAAAGTTGTGGGATAGTGTTCTGTGGACTGATGAAACAAAATTAGAACTGTTTGGGCCCATGGATCAACGCTATGTTTGGAGGAGGAAGAACAAGGCCTATGATGAAAAGAACACCTTGCCTACTGTGAAGCATGGTGGAGGGTCAATCATGCTTTGGGGCTGTTTTGCTTCTGCAGGTACAGGGAAGCTTCAGCGTGTGCAAGGTACCATGAATTCTCTTCAGTACCAGGAGATATTGGATGGAAACGTGATGCAGTCCGTCACACACCTGAGGCTTGGGAGACGTTGGACCTTTCAACAGGACAATGATCCCAAGCATACCTCCAAGTCCACTAGAGCATGGTTGCAGAGGAAAGGCTGGAACATTTTGGAGTGGCCATCGCAGTCACCAGACTTAAATCCGATTGAGAACCTCTGGTGGGACTTAAAGAAAGCAGTTGCAGTGCGCAAGCCTAAGAATGTGACTGAACTGGAGGCCTTTGCCCATGAAGAATGGGCGAAGATACCCGTAGATCGCTGCAAGACACTTGTGTCAAGCTATGCTTCACGTTTAAAAGCTGTTATAACTGTAAAAGGATGCTGTACTAAGTACTAAGATTGAATGTCACTTGGGGGTTGAATAAAACTGATAATGCTGTGAGCACAGAAAAGACATTTGTGGTTATTTCATTATAACTGTTATGTTATATTTGTCTGACCTACAAGTGCCTCTTTAATGTAAATGTAAGCAAGATGACTGAATGATCAAAAGCAATGTCAAACTGGCCAAAACACTCAATTTCAGTGGGGGTTGAATAATTTTGGCCACAACTGTATAACATGTCACCTTGCTGCCACAAACCTCCAGCTTTCTAGCTCTTAAATCATTTCAGGACAAGTCACTTAACTCCTATTTCAATTCTGGGATAACCATAACTGCTCTTAAAGCTGTCCCCTCCCCCTCCTAACACCTTAGTCATGTAAGGAAGATATATATATATATTTTCTTATTTTTAAGGCTGTTCTGGTCCTGTCACATAATTTGGCTCCCCTGTGTCAGTTAGAGCAACCTGCAGGGGAAAGGAGGGGGTACCAATAATGGATAGGTGATGAGTGATGTCACGGCTATAGGCTTTACTAGCCATTGTTGAGTTCTCTATTCTCTCCTGCAGCCGCTGCTGGCTGACACAGGGGAGAGCACATGACCGGCGCAGTCTGAAAATAGGTGATTATGCCCATCTTTCTTACACAGGTTAGTAAGTATAGGTGTTAAAAGGGAGGGGAGGACAGTTTTAAGAGTAGTTAGGGTTATCCCGGAATCCTACTTTAACATTCTAGCCTTTCTCAAAACCTGGACATCCCATATTGAAGTGGATGTAAAGGCAATATATTTTTTGGATAGGGTAGGGAAAGGTTACATTCTCTGTCATTTTTCTTTTGCTCTCTGTGTCCTCAGTGAGCAAATTTACCCCTCCACTGGTTCTGGTAACCACTGTCACAGAGGAAAGAATCAATCATCCAATTCCATTCACTTTCCTGTTGCTGTTCAAGGACATTGCAGGGAAATCTTCCCAACAGGTTATAGACAGCAAAGAAGAACCTAGATGAACCTGTGACCCTACTCTAACAAAACAGGAAAAAAAGTTTGACTATACATGCACTTTAAGACCAATACAAGGCACACAATTCCACACAAATATATATATATATATATATATATATATATATATATATATATAAAATCATATTTACTTGAAAAAATAGATTAAACAGATTTTTGTTATATTTTGTAGTCTTTACCATAACAAAGGAGGAAAACCATATATAAGATATAATATGTTCCCTTTAACTGCTTTACTGAAAAAAAATATATATGTTATTTACTAAGCTCAATGACTGAAGATCAAATTGACACATACAGCTGCCTGTTTTCATTAGGGATTATATGGATTTTCAATTGCAGAGGGAGAAACTAAAAGCAAACATCTTTCTTTATAAAACCTAAATAATGCACCGTGCATCCTGTGTCATGGGTGCATTTGTTTCAAAGAGTGCTGTTGAATGAAGCAATGTTTAGGGGGTCAGGTCGCACCATTGGAGACTTAGGCCACTCCTTATGTATGAAAGCAGTGGTTCAACTCCCAAAAGTGCCTGAAGCACATAGCATCATAACTACAGATGAACTATGGCTCAGAATTTGCCATTGTCCCAATCATTTGTGGCCAGGGAATTCCCCAAATATGGAAATGGTGGCATATTAGGTCAATGAAGTCACCAGCATCCCACCCTTTGTCATGGTGGTGGGTGGGGGGGTTCCCTGACTACAGGTGATTGGACGGGCACTCTGCTATTAAAGTGTTACTAAACCCAGGACCCTGCATTCACTCTATCTGGTCTCACACATTACACAGAACATGAAATTCAATTATTTTAGTAAATATAATCTGCTAAATACATTTCCTCATCAGCAGTATATATCAGTCTTGTGACTTCTATCAGTGTCCAGCAGAGCACTGGTTAAAGCTTGTAGGAGGAGTTTTTATTCTCCCATGATTTTCTTATGAGGCTGCATATTCCCTGACCTCTGTCTGGACAGCGCTGATTGGCCCTGTGCTGATCACATGCACTCTCCCAAGAAAAAAAGAACTCTCTAGCAATACACACCAAACTGAGCATGTGCAGCTTGCTCCCAAGGCTCTGTTCTATCAGCAGATGGATAGGGGACACTAGAAGAAGGAGAGGATCAGAGAAGACAGGATCAAACCGCTTTTTTTACACAATGTAGAGGAATAACCCCTTAGGATCCACAGTGAGTATAAGAAGCATGCTATACTGCATATACAGACTAATTTTGCTGTTGTGGGTTTAGTAACACTTTAAGTTACCAACCTTAGGTCATTATAATTATAACCATTGCTGCAGTAATGAGGAACTAAATAAAAATCTCCATGTTTGGTTATAAACTAAATGGCATGTTTTTTTAGGCTCTCAAATTAATGCCTGTTCATATCAATGCAACATAACTGTGATGTGACTTTGGGGAAGTTACCTGTGCTACTTTGGTACAAAGTAGCACGACTCTGTGCCCTATAGGCTTCAACTGAGATGCACTTAAAACGCATGTACTGTACATATATTTTTTGGTGAGTTTTTGCCTGCGATTTGTGTTGGATGTTAAGAAGCCGGCACCCACCAGCTTCCTAAAAAACAGTGACTCATCCCTGCTCATACAGCACACAAGTCACTGGTTATTAGAATCACCGGCTGGTGCCAGCTCCCTAACAACCAGTATAACTCATCCCAGCTGGCTGACAGTAGCGATGAGTCAAAATGCAGTAGTATCAAAAATGCAACCAAGTCACACTACATAATTGCACTGAAAATGGGATCAAATCGCAGCCTTTCTAGCCTTAATACAATCTGTATCTTGGTTAAACCGTTGGTGACGAGCGTACTCAAATTAGCAACCCCACTGGACTGGGCTTCATTCTGTGTCCGGGGTGTCAGTGAGAACCCCGGGTCCTGTTCTAATGATCGGGACCCCGGAACTCCCGATTCCAGGTCACATGATCGCTGTGAAAGCCTCTGATTGGATATCACAGGGATCAGTCACTGTGAAGTCCCTCTCCCTTGTTTTCTCTCTCTGAATGGAGGAGAGACATACATTGTATTTCTGTTCGTCCTTTTAGAGAGAAAAAAAAAGTGTTTGTAAATAAATAAATAAAAATAATAATAAAAAAATAAATAAAAATACCTAGATCAAGGTTTGATCTAGGTTAGTGCCAGGGTTAGTATTTGGGTCAAAGGTCAAGGTCAGGGCCAAGGTTCAGAGTCAGTATTTTTTTGTCAGGGTTTCGTTTTAAAATTTTTAAATATCAGTGTCAGTTAGTGGCAGGATAAAAAAAAAAGCAAAATCCGCACTATTGTTTCTGGGCCGTACTATGGGTACAAACAACAACTAACATACACATATGTGGCATCATTGCAATTATTCAGGAGCAGGAGAAATTATTTTGGGTTGTTCTTTGGTGGTGGGTTATGGTAGTAGCAAGAAATATACAACCAAATTTTAAAAAATTTGTTTTTTTTACTATTTTGGGCCAGTTTTCTTTTGATAATAAAAAAATGTCATGAGATATCCATTACCATTTACCACCAAATGAAATCCCAAGCTGTCCTGAAAAAAAACAAGGTATAATCCACCTGGATACACAAAGCAGTTGTGATGGTATGTACAGTTTTGCTGACACGTCAAAGCTGCAAAATTGTGTTTAAGTTTTAATATTATTTATTATTATACAGTATTTATAGAGCGCCAACAGTTCGCTCAGCGCTGTATATTACAATGGGAGACAATACACGAGACAGTACAATAACAATACAATGCGATACACGAAGAGTTCGAGGGCCCTGCTCCTTGGAGCTTACAATCTAGGAGGGAGGGGATAGTGGTACAGGAGGAATAGCTGTGGGGGATGGAGTGGTAGGAAGAGTGGAGGAGATCGGCAATTAGCAGAGGGCGGGGTAGGCTTCCCTGAAGAGGTGGGTTTTCAGGGTGTGCCTAAAGGAGAGGAGAGTAGTTGATAGTCTGATGGATTGAGGTAGGGAGTTCCAGAGGGTGGGTGAAGCCCTGGAGAAGTCCTGGAGGCAGACATGTGAGGAGGAGACAAGGGAAATAGAGAGAAGGTCTTGTGAGGAGTGGAGAGTACGTTTTGGGTGGTATTTGGATATCAGGTCGGTGATGTAGTTTGGGGCAGTATTATGGACACCTTTGTACGTCAGTGTTAGCATTTTGAATTTGATCCGTTGGGCAATCGGAAGCCAGTGGAGGGATTGGCAGAGGGGGGTGGCGGAAACGGAGCGGTTGGTAAGGTGGATGAGTCTGGCCGCAGTATTCAGGATTGACTGAAGCAGGGATAGCCTGTGGTGAGGTAGGGCGGTGAGGAGGGAGTTTTCAAGTCGTGATATGATAAGGGAGTGAATGAGTTGTTTAGTAGTTTCCGGGGTTAGGAATGGACGTATTTTGGAGATGTTGCGGAGGTGGAGTCTACATGAGTTTTTCAGCGATTGGACCTGGGGCTGAAAGGACAGATTGGAGTCTAGGATGACACCAAGTACTCTGGCTTGCGGGGTGGGACTGATAGTGGCATTGTTGGTCATGATAGAGAAGTCGGGGGGGGGCGCGGGCTGGGGGGAAAACTAGGAGCTCGGTTTTGGAAAAGTTCAGTTTGAGGAAGTGGAGTGGCATCCATGTCGTTCAGTAGGCTAGTGATTTGGGCGGAGACTGAAGGGGTGAGGTGAGGGGTAGAGAGATAGATTTGCGTGTTGTCGGCATAGAGATGGTAGTTGAAGCCGTGAGAGTGAAGCAGTTGGCCAAGGGAGGAGGTGTAGATGGAGAAGAGAAGGGGCCCGAGGACAGAGCCTTGAGGGACCCCAACAGAGAGGGGGAGTGAGGGGGAGGTGACAGCGTTATAGGTAACCCTGAAGGAGCGCTGTGATAGATAGGAAGAGAGCCAGCAGAGAGCGGAGTCTCTGAGGCCAAGAGAGTGTAGTTGTTTTGAGGAGGAGGGGGTGGTCGACTGTGTCAAAAGCCGTGGAGAGGTCGAGGAGTAGGAGCACTGAATAGTGGCCATTAGCTTTGGTGGTTAGCAGGTCGTTGGTGAGTTTGAGTAAGGCAGTTTCGGTGGAGTGTAGGGGATGGAAGCCAGACTGTAGGGGATCAAGGAGGTTGTTGTCATTGAGGCGGGAGCTTAGGCACTTATAGGCTAAGCGCTCAAGGAGTTTGGATGTAAATGGCAGCAGGGAGATGAGTCTAAGGTTGTTCAGGTCGGTGGGGTCCAGGGAGGGCTTTTTAAGTATGGGAGTGATGTGTGCGTGCGTCAGAGGGGAGGGGAATGCGCCAGTAGAGAGGGAGAGATTAAAGATGTGGGTGAGGGAGCGTAGGATGGAGGAGGAGGGATATCGTAGGAGTTGTGAGGGGACAGGGTCGAGGGGGCAGGTGGTGAGGCGGGCTTCAGAGATCTTAGTGACCTCCTCAGTGGTAGCTAGGTCAAAGGAGTGGAGTGTTGAGGGGGCTTCAGTGTGAGGGATGTTAGGTGGGGTGGAGGTCTGGACAGTGGTGAGGTCGAGGGAGAGGGGTGTTGAGGGGGTTTCTGTGTGAGGGGTGCTAGGTGGGATGGAAGTCTGAACAGCGGCGATGTCCCTACGAATTGCGTCGATCTTGTTTTTTGAAGTGATTGGGAATCTCGTGGGCAGTGAGTGAGGTACTGGGTGGAGGTGGGGGCGGAGAGAGTAAAGAGTTGAAAGTAGAGAAGAGTCGGCGAGGACTAGAGGAGAGGGTAGTGATGAGGGTCAGAAAGTAGGCTTGCTTGGCAGCGTGGAGGGAGGAAGTGTAGGTGTGAAAGGCAGATTTTTATCAGGTGAACGCTAGTTGGGATCTGGTTTTGCGCCATAGTCGCTCCAGCGCATGACTGCGTTGTTTGAGAGTTTTGGTATGATCAGTCTGCCATGGCTGAAGCGGTCAGGATCTAATGCTTCGTATGGTTAGAGATGCTAACGAGTCTAGAGCGGTTGACAGCGAGTTGTTATAAGCAGTAGTGGCCAGGACAGGGCAGGACAGGGGAAGGATACTGTCATAAAGTTGATCAGCTGCAGAGTGGAAGGGGTCAGGGTTCAGGTTGCGGAGGTTTCGGCTGGTGATAGTTTGACATTTGGAGAGGTAGGTGTTTGAGGACGAGGAGACGGAGAAGGTAATGAGGTTGTGGTCAGAGAGAGGGAAGGGGGTGTTTGTGAGGTTGTGGGGAGTGCAGAGATGAGAGAAGACAAGGTCCAGGATGTTCCCGTCGGAGTGGGTGGTGGACTCTATACACTGTGTGAGTGCAAAAGAAGAGGTTAAGTGGAGGAGTTGGGATGTAGCCGGGTTATTGATGTTGATGGGGATGTTGAAGTCTCCAAGGATGATGGTGGGTAGCTCGGAGGAGAGAAAGAAGGGTAGCCAGGCGGTGAAGTCGTCGAGGAAGCGGGACACGGGTCCCGGAGGCAGATAGATTAGCAATAGCAATCCTCAGGGGGGTTGGAGAGAACAGTGAGATGCAGTGGGCCTCAAAGGAGGAGAAGGATAGAGAGGGGGGGTTTGGGAGGACTTGGAAGGTGCTCAGTGGTGACAGGAGCATACCAACCCCACCACCTTTTCGACCGCTGGGTCTGTGTGCGTGGGTCCAGATGAGACCTCCATAGGTGAGTGCTGCAGGGGAGGTAGAGTCAGTGGCTTGGATCCAGGTTTCAATGATCGCTAGGAGGTTGAGGGAGCGGGAAACAAAGAGGTCGTGGATGGCGGTGAGCTTGTTGCAAACTGATCGGGCCTTCAGGAGTGCACACGAAAACGGGGGGGGGGGGTGGTTTTGTGGAGCAGAGGGACAGGTATTAGACTGAGGGGGTTGCGGCAGGTCGTGGAAGTGGGAGGGTGCTTTGTGGGTGAGCGAGGTGGTGGAGGACCAGGGTTCGGGGAGATGTCCTCCGCGGTTAGGAGAAGAAGAAGGGTGAGAAAGGTGGCATGGGAGCAGGATGTAAATCTACCAGTGGAGGTGTTTGGGTCAGTGGTAGAGTGGAGTATCAGGAGCAGGTGGTGAGAGCTGTAGAGGGGAGAAAGAAGCAGTGAGGGCGCAATGTACAGTTGTTTGGGAGGAGCAGAGGGATATAGAGAAGAGATTTTGGGAACAGAGGAGAGGAGTATGAGGAGGAGGAGTAAAGGAGGCATTTTAGGAAGGTAAACGGAGTGGCGGACAGGTGTGGTGGGAAGCTTGGTTGCAGATAGTCTAGCGTGCAGTGGCATATCTCGTCACTGTGTCTTCCGGTAGCTAGAGTTCTCATGCCTAGAATCAGGATGGGTAGAGTTCAGGTCGATAGGTTGCGGCCAAGGGTAGTCAAGCTGCAAGTTCCAGTTTGTGAAAGTCCCAGTTTGAGGGGTGAGGTTTGGTTTGAAGAGATGAAGGGTGGACGTCAGTAGCGGAGGTGTTTTCCAGGTGGTAGAGATGAGGTGTAGAGAAGGTTGTGAGGGGTAGGCATCAGCTGTGGGAGATGGGCGTAGTAGGGCTGGGGGATCGCAGAATCAGCAGTCAGGCCTTCTCCCGCACTGTACTCCCAGGGGTCATCAGATGGGCTTCAGGTCTGGGCAGGGTTGCGTCGTGGGAGGTGATGGTGGGCCTCACCATGCCGAGATCATTTGCTGGGCTCAGTAGTGTGGAAAATGTTCGCTTCAGGTCACTCTTACGGGTGTGGATGGGGATGTGCGGGTGGAGCTCCTTTAGGCCAGAAGCAGGCTCCCTTTGGGTTGTCGGGGGGTGTGTGTTGTGGTAGACCGCAGCAGGCCCTGCCAGGCCAGGTGCTTTGGTATTGAGGTAGGCCTCGGCCTAGGTGGTGCGGGTCCCTTGCTCCTTCATGGTAGGGTCGGGGGGACCGCTGGTGCCCTCTCTCTGCCCTCAAACTACCCGGGTGGTAGGGTTGTGAGGTGGGGGCTGAGCGGTGCGGTTGGCCTGGTGGTTTGTGTGGCTTTGGGCCCAGCTGTGATGGCGTAGGGCCTGGATGCGGGGCCGCAGCGGGCGGTGGAAGGCAGCAGAGTTGAGGGCTGGGGAGGATTATGCAGTTGCCCCTGTTTTCTTGTGTCCCTGGTGGCCAGTGGTTGGTAGGTGCCCCTGTTGTCTTGTGTCCCTGGTGGGTAGTGGTTGGTAGCAAGAGTCAGTGGCTGGGCCCTGCGGGACGGGCGCCGCTGCAGTGGAGGCAGGGGTGGAGCGGTGGGGAGGCTTTGTGCCCAACGTACCTTGGGCAGTGGCAGGCCACGGCTCGCAGTGCGTTGGCGGCTTGAGGAGGGGTGCCGGGGTGATGAGGGACCTGCGCCCTGGTGCAGGACCACGTGGGGGACCAGGAAGGAGGGCAGGATCGTCCGCCGCCACGATTGTCCACCGCCGCCGAGGACAGGTCTCCCCTCCAGGTAAGGGGGTAGGGGAGATCCCTGGCGGCTGTGCTCCCTGGAATGGTGGGCGGGAGCGCGGAGGCGTGGAGGCGACCGAAGCTGTGAGTTATGCTGCTGCTCCGGTCGCCATCTTGGCCATTACATTTTTTTTACCCTTAGGGGTGAAGGGGTTAAGAAAGCAGCTACAATTCTAATCCAAGTGTATCCAACTTCAAGAACAAACATGTAATATTTAGTGGCCTGCGTCCTTAGTTATGGTGGCTGCAAAAGGTTTCTTTTTTTTAGGCTTTATTGCTTTATTTGCACCTAGTGATCCAGCCAGTGACACACTTCTTGTCATACTGTGACAACACATCACTATATGGGTGAGCAGTATTGTCAGCCTAGCAAAGGAAGTATGTTAGGACTAGAGAACACCTCCTCGTCCCATCATCTCCATAACATAGGGAGGAAGTGTTCTGTAAGAGAAAATGGGAACAATGAAAATTGATATATGTGCAGCAGAGACAGAATTAACAGGAAATTTTCAGCTCAGTGGATTTCTGGCAACATCAGCAGATATTTTTCTGTACTTTTAATTAAAAAATAAATTCTGTGTTTTTGTATTTTGTTGATAGTGTTGTCTTAGACCAATGCACATTAGCAGAAAAAAATACCACTTTCAAAGGTCTGGCGGTTTGTTTGTTTTATTTTGCACCTTTGAAAAGCAGCTCTAGGTTATGCAATGTGCATATGCATAAACTTCTGGCAGAATAGATTGTAAGCTCTTACGAGCAGGACCCTCTGTTTCCTCTTGTACCAAATTGTATTGTAACTGTAATGTCTACCTTCATTTTGTAAAGCGCTGTGAAAACTGTAGGTGCTATATAAATCCTGTATTATAATGATAATAATATTTGGAGCATAAATTCATATGCCCATGTGCATGTAGCCTTAAACATTTTGGTTTTCCTCTTCAATTAGTATATTTATATTTGAACGTGCCCTTATTATATTAGGACTGCAGATGGCAGTATGTAGTCAGCATTTGTGCATCATAAAATCAAACCTGTTGAGCAAGCATTGAATTGTATGGTGGTATAAACTGTCATTTTAATTTTTTCTAATTAGTTTTTTTTTATTATTATTATTATTATTATACAGGATTTATATAGCGCCAACAGTTTGCACAGCTTTTTCACTCTGTTTCAATTTGTTTTGCAGCATGAAACTATGGATCAACTTTATGAAGTGAGATTCTATAGATATTGGAAGCTGACAAGAATTTATTCTCTCATAAACAGTGCTGGTTTTAGTAGATAATTCTTAATGATAATCCAAGTAGTAATGTCCTGCAAGTACATATGCAAATATATTAAATAATATGTAAACCCAACAATTCATATTCCTGATACGTGCCTGTTGTACCATGCACTTGAATGAACACGTATCCTGTTCTCTTTGTATTTCGTCCTTTGTGTGAAATCACTGGTGTTCCTGCCAATCCCTCTGCTTTCCTATTAAAATCTGACCACGCTAGGCATGAGAGCACAGCATGGTCAGTTCTCTAACTGTGCTGGGAACCCAGTGTGCTCTACTCCAATGATCAGACTTCTGCTGCTCAGCTGATCACCTATAAAACAGGCAAAAAGGTATCATAATGCTTTTTTTTTATATGTACACACATGTTTTACCTTTCATTTCTATTTTATACTAAATAGGTTGTTTTACAAGGTGAGGGTTTACATATACCCTAAATACAGTCGTTTGAATTAATACATATTAGAAACTTGCAGAGAAAGCTGAAAAACTGCATAGGAAATTAAGAGAGTTAGAAAACTGTATTTTATTTCTGATTAATGGATGTCCTGTCCATAGAAAACTTCTTCCTTTTACTAAAAGATTTCCCTTTAAGGTGGAACTTTAGTCCTGCTAGATCACTAGATGGCCCCTTTTGCAGGTATAGCTATGTAAAAAATTAAAATAAATGACTATACTGTTTAAAATACAGCAATGCACTGTTTTACCCTGCTCTACACATACGCAGTCACTCTCTTTTTTTTAGCACAGTGCCAAAAATGTGGAGGCCAATCTGGTGACAGCCTAAAGATTTACTGCTGCTCATATGCTCTGAGCTTCAGCAAAATGGCTGCCTCCAGCAAGAAGAAGCAGGAGCAATGCTGGAGGCAATTTACAGCGCACATTTTGGTAGCATAATTAATGCAGAATGTATGTTCCTTGCTAAAAAAACATTATTTTTTCAAGCTGTTATGTGTAAAGTTCCACTATAAGATGTTGATATTTTGAGGTTTACATTTATTTCAATTCTTTAGCCCTACAAATGGGCAAGCTAACAAGAAGAGGTTCTGCCTCTGAGCTTGGGATTGCTGAATTTTGAGCAAGATTTGCTGAGCCCTTGCCAAATTGAATCTTTGCAGATTCACCCTTTACTATAAGCCATATGGTGACTATATTTCTAGGTAATGAGGTTATTACTCTAAAATTAGCATGCAGGTATCTCTTGCTGAAACTAGACTTGTTTACATACTACAGGTCTACTGTTTTACTACTCTTCTGGGTAATGTGCAATGTTGTGCTTAGAAATTGCAGAACACTCTGTACATAACATACACATCCAAAATGACATGGTTGCTTAATATCACTTTACCTAGACGGGGAGTTTTCAAAGCTGACCTGCAGTCATACAAATGCATCTGCCTTCAAGAAGAATTGGCTATATCTTTATACTTGGATATTTTTCTGTGTGGTCTTTGCTTTGGAACAAACAATGCATAGAACCCCAAACCTCCCAACAGTCCTGGATTCTGCAGGACTGTCCCCCACTTTGACCCAGCAATCCCAAGGACATGAGTATTGTCCCACTCCACCCTGTTTAATCCCACTGCCTGGTGTCGTTAGTCTCCTGCATAGAGTAATGACCTTGCCTTTGTGACAGCAGCATCACTACTCCTGCCTGGTGGTCAGGAATCAGTGGCAGTGATGGCCAGATCTATGTAGCTACACCCAGAAAACTGGGACCAGACTGTACATTTAAGTGAAATTTATTTACAGTGAACCAAAAGTCATCCAGACACCAACACACAGCAAACATAAAAATAATGTGAACAAAAACCTAGCTAACTGTATACAATATATACGGTACAATATGGGGAAAAGAGAAAAACAGAAAAACTGGAAGTGCAAGGAGCCGATGGGAAGGGGGAACCAAAATGAGGGTCAGAAACAAGGAGAGCAGCTATAAAGCAGCAGGATACAGGGTACAAGGTACTGAACAGGAAAAAGATCAGGATTACTGGCAACAGGATTTGGCAGCAGCAAGTGTTTTGCTGCTGCCAAATCCTGTTGCCTGTAATCCTGATCTTTTTCCTGCCCAGTACATTGTACCCTGTATCCTGCTGCCTTATAGCTGCTCTCCTTGTTTCTGACCCTCGTTTTGGTTCCCCCTTCCCATCGGCTCCTGGTGCAAGAGGCATCAAAAGGGGAGGACCTATATACCTGCCCAGCAGCCAGCATCAGGTGGAAAAAATGTTCACTGGAGACTGCTGGCTTCTGGGAGACACCCACTGGTGGTCACTGGAACTACAACTCTCTGCCCATGGAACCACAGTGCCGCCATCAGGTGATCCAGGTCCTGACAAAGGTAGGGCTAGGAATGCTAAGGTGACAAAGGGAAGGAGCAAAGTAGAGCCAGCTAGTCCTCAAAACTGCTTCTTCCCCCCCACTTTTATATAAATAATAAATATTCAGTTGTATTTACCGCCATTGGCACAGACAAATGATAATGCTTCTAAAGTCCAGTCCCAATTCTCAAAGAATCAATGATAGAACTTTACTACTGATGTATGGGACTGGCAGGGTATCCTGTGTGCCCACTGATTTTAGCATTTTGACTGCTAGAGCCTATGACAATATGCTGCTTCCTGCTTGAGCAGAGGACAGAAGTATGCTGACGGCTGTGTGATCTGGATAGGAAAGGTAATTAGAAATGTACAAACAAGGAGGTTCCCTGACATGCCTTGTGCCCTGTCCTACACTGCTGAGATTGGAGCTGATGGTTTCCTCCTACAAATCCTCACCTTCTTGCTCCTTCTCCCACACATGTGCTCAAAATTTTGCCGCATATTATCATGCTTGCCAGTTTGTTCCTCTCATATCATCACAATTTCTTGCTTTTTGGCTGTTTATTACCATGACTGCCTGCTTGTTTCCTTTACATGTTCACAATGTCTCATTTGCTGCTTTCATCTTGTCACGACTGTGCATTTGTTGCCCATATATTAACACAATTGTTGAGATCATTTGTTTGATGGACCATATTATTATATAATTTAATCTTCTTCAGCTTTGTCACTATCACACAACAGTACTGTTAGCCCCATATTTAACCATGGTGCCCTACATTTGCCTCATAACAACTCCCCCTCCGCACCCTTTTTTGCCACCCAACCTCAGGTTTACCAACTTTGAATAGTTCCCAGTTCAGTTCTTCCTGATGTTGACATTTCATTTCAACCAGTATGATAATAATTGCCCTCCTTATAAGACCTTTAGATATGGACAAGTTTTCACAACATGATAAAAAAATTGAGAACATTGCTTACTAATTTATGTTCCAATGCAGAAGATCTTTCAGCAGGCTCCTTCTTCCTTCCCTAGAAGAGCTGAATGCAGGCATCACTGGCTCTGGGACAATTAAGTATTCTCTCTCTTCAATTAGGACTGCATTTCAATTTTTAAAAGTAGCAGCAGAATCGCTTTAAATATTGTGAAAAAAAGTACTTAATACTTACCCCTTAACTTTAAACAGCCAATTAACCACTGAACCCTCACCCTAACCTAACCCTTAAAATGAATCTTTAACCCCCACCCTAACTTGAGCACATAACTCCAACACGCAACTCTTAAAATTAATCCATAACCTGAACCCGAAACCTTTACATAAACATCAATATATACTGCATAACACCCTAGTTTCTTAAATATAACTGTTTGGGTGTTTGAAATCTTGGCACTTAAAGATAACATTCCTGTGTCAAAATATTGCAATAGTATTGAAAATGTATGATCCAATGGTCCTTGTTTCTTTGGGTGTCATCAGATTGCAAAAGACATTTTCGCTTCATCCTCCATTGGTGGGCAGGTTCTGAGTGCTACAGAGAGTAGCATCTTGTAATGATGGGGCACCACTCTCTGCAGCAATCTCTGTTGAGCCTACAATACCTCTTCCAATTTGTACCTCTTTTTCAAGTTAAAAGTTGGAGGGTATGTACAGCAACCCTTAGGCCGTGCATCACAACAATACACAAGCTGCAGTATGTTGCATTTTCATTCATTGATAATGGCACCTGAACACAACTTTCCAAGCAGCACAACACACAGATATAAACCATCTCCTAAGGGCCTGTTGCTTTTTTTTTCTATTCAAGTGGGTTTTGTATTCACATACAAATCCATGGGAATGCAAAGCCCACTTAAAGCACATCTGAATAGGAATTCTGAATCATCTTGGAAAGTCCTCAAACTGATGTTAAACTGATGCCATCGAAACAAGCCCAAAGCTTGTTTCCAAGGGCTCTAATTCTGCTGCATGAATGCATGACCAGAGAGAGAGATATCATTTTACCCCTATACTAATCATTAATAAGACCACATCTGGAATATGCAGTTCAGTTTTGGGTACCAATTTGCAAAAAGAACTTTGGGGAACTAGAGAAGGTACAGAGAAGGGCAACCAAAATGATACGAGGCATGGAGGAGCTCAGCTATGAGGAAAGATTAGAGGAACTGAATTTATTCTTTCTTGAGAAAAGGAGATTAAGGGGGGATATTATCAACATGTATAAATACATCAGTGGGTCATATAGTGAATGCGGTGTAGAGTTATTCACCCTGAGGTCATCACAAAGGGGGCACTCTTTACATCTGGAGGAAAAGAAATGTAATCTCAAAATATGGAAAGTTTTCTTAACAGTGAGAGCTGTGAAAATGTGGAATAGACTCCCTCAAGAGTTGGTTCTGGCCAGCTCACTGGATTTCTTTACAAAAAGGCCTGGATTATTTCTTAGATACACAGAATATAACTGGATACTAACATTTATAGGTAAAGTTGATGCAGGGAATATCCGATTGCCTCTCGGGGAATCAGGAAGGAATTTTTTCCCCTGCAGGAGCAAATTGAATCATGCTTTGCTGGGTTTTTTTTTGCCTTCCTTTGGATTAACTGTGGATCTAGGATTATAACTTTTTTTTTTTAATGGTTCAACTGTATGGATTTTGTCTTTTTTCAGCCAGAGTAACTATTTAACTATATAACTATGACCAGACTGTTCCTAACAGTGCAAGACGTTTAACCACAAGTGACTTTATTTAACAAAACCTGAGATTTGTTGTATATACTGCACACGTATTCACAACTCTTATGCCCACAAGATATTCCTTAAGGGCCAGTTCACACTATATGCCTTTTAGTGTGCTTTTTTCTGCATCCAAAACGCACAGAAAGTAGGTTAGATGGTTGTCAATGTCATAGTTCACATTAGTGCTTGTTGTTCCAGTAGGATTCGGTTGCAGAAAAAATACAGAACAGGCTGCATTTTTCTTGCACAGAACTGTACTGGAATGCAGTAAAACGTATCAAAAATGAACTGGAACATACCATAACACACCAAAAATGCACTGGAACACACATGTTCTTATTTAACTTGGAAAAAGAGGGAACAAATGAACCAGAACGCATCAAAAACACACCAGAATGCATCAAAAACGCACCAGAATGCACCAAAAACGCACATGCAGAAATGCATCAGGAACGCATCTGGACTACATTTCTATGGCATGAACCAGCCCTAAAGCAAAGTGCCCAATGCGTATTTTTTAAATAAACTTCTCTCTTCAACACAGTGAAGTTTGGTAGCACTAGTAATGATTAATCATTTGCTTTGCAAGGACAATTAATTTAAGTATTGAGCCATAGTCTCACAGACACACCTAAACCTCAGGCACTTTTAAAAAAAATTAAAATGTTACATTACATACTGTACAAATTTCTACACACAGAATATAGAGTTAGAATCAACATTTTTCTAAGCCTACCTAGAAGAAGCACATTAAAATAGTTGGGTACTACTTAGCAACCAGCAACAATGAGCACTATAGTCAGGACCAAGTAATGTACAAGATAGTGTATGGAATGAAGTGGTCAAGACTATGCAACATACAACAAAGTGTATAGAGTGCAGGGGTCAGGACTATGTAATGTACAACATTTTGTATAGAGTGCAGCATTCAGGACTCTATACAAAATATACAATGCAGTAGTCAGGATTATGTAGTGTATATAGTACATCGGGCAGGACTTCAAAGTGTAAAGTGTGCAGCTGTCATGATTAGATATATGTAAACTGTGCAGAGGGCAAGATTATGCCTTCTGATTAATCACTGTTAGGTTAAGGTTACCATTTTACTCCTTTTTGAGAGGTCTGTCTCCAGGAAGCAAAGGCCCCCAGCAGTGTCCCCGGCTGCAATAAATGTTAGTCATTCAAAATAACCTCTGTTGCAATGTTTTCTGTGCAGCTCCATTGAGTACATTGCCTGGAAACCTAGGGTAGAAAATGAAATACCCCTACCCCCATTTTTTTATTTAGCTTGGGGCTCGGGTAATATAGTGTAGGGGAAAGACTTTGCCCTTGCCATGGAGACCTCTGTCACATTGTACGAAAGCAATGCCTAAGCTCAGAGGTGTGACATCAGATGGATAAAGATGGCTTCTCTTTGTGGGGGTCTCTCCTCACTGTGGGGGCCAGCTGGTTGGAATATCTTGCAACTGGGATCCCTGAAATTAAGAAATTCCTAAAAAAGAATTCTATAAGTGGCACAACTCACAAGTGTCATGCAAAACAGAATGGTTTGAGTGACTTGACCTTTACACACATCCTATAAACCACTGTAAACTCTGCACTAGTGTATCATCTCCATATGCCCCCCAAAGTAACATGTCATGATTTATATCCTTTCAAATACATTTTTTTTTATCAGGTACACTTGTACTAAGCTTTCTGGCTCAAACAACCTCAGGTCACTATTCTCCATAAGAGGAAAAGCCATAAAATATTAATAATCTTAATGATCACATGTCATGCTGAACACAACACATGCCACCGCATCACTGCTGAATACATGAGGTGTTATTACAATGAAATGATGCATGATGTGCCCCATGTTGTAGGTAATTTATGCAGTAATATATTTCATAATGTGATAGAACAGAATGCAGGAGAAAGGCAATAGCTTTTGGAGTACATCGTCAATCTTAGGTTACAGTCCATGATTTTCCACAAATGGAATGTTCCATTTTCAGTGCCTTCTAAAGAGAGCAATCATAATCTTTGAACAGTCAAAACAAAACTGTATTTAACCGGCCGATGTTCTATCCCGTGGTGAATTGGATGCGTATATTATTTCAGACAAGAATGATGTAGCGCATAGGTATGCTTCTAGTATGTAGGGACAGAAAATGGTGGAAGGTAATAATAAATAACATTTTGTTTCCAATGATACCCAAGACTATGATTAACTACATTGATATTTAAGACTGACATACAATTAATCAGTTGTTCCAGTTACTTAATTAAAAAGAAAAGAAAAAGAGCTAACATTAAATAGGACCCCCTCTGCAAAATATGACAGTTTGCTCCTATCAGTCAGGTCCTCTCCCACAGAACCACTGTCATTTGTGGTATTCAGAGATGCTGCAATGGTCTCTGTCTAGCAGAATGGTTTCTGTACTGTCTATACGGTTAAAGAGGAAATTAGGTTTTGATACATATCACAAAGTGATAAAGGGATTATTATTTTCTTGGTCTTAAAAAAGTAGAGTACTTGTATACATTTCTGATCATGGCAGCAGCAAGTAAAGGTGCTAGGAGATGTTCATCTTGTTTAGGTCCTTTACCACCAGTGTTGTGGCTCAAATCAGAGCTTTCAGATCAAGCAGTGTATCCAAAGCTCACCAACTGCTTTACAATCTCACTGTTAAATTGCTATAGAATCATCAATCAACTTTAGATTTACTAAATTTTTGCAATATGAATGTGCACCTAAACCAAAAATTTAAGTGTAAGGGGTGCATAATAAAGTTTACAAATCTTCACGGGCCCTGTGCATCAGAGTTCCTTTTAGAGTTCTCCCTTATTTCAGCGTTAACTTCAAAATCCCAATTACATCAAAGCCCCCCCTTACATTTGATCTCCATCATAGTCCCACTTACATGAGTGCCCCCATCAGAGGTCCCCCATACAGTCCAGTAGTGTGGGTTGGGGGAGAGGCATGATTTGGAGACTGCTTGACCAAAACTATACAATCTAATCCAATCCAATTCAAACAATCTGTATCCAATCTGACAGACCCCTACACTTTGATAAGACAAGGTAGTAATTGTGACTTCCCTGTGCTCTGTGTGCAGAGGGGAAGCTGCTTGCATAGACCCCAGGAGGCAGGACTCTAAAGATTGTGGCTATTACTGTAGTAGTGCAACTACTATAATGGATTCCAGTTTCCATAGCTGCCCATAAATTCATGTGATATGCTTACTTACATAGTGTCAAGCTGGAACAATGCAAGTATGCAATACAAATAATTAACTGAGTTCAGATTTAAGTTCAGTTATAGGGAGAATATGGGCCTTCTTTTTGCATTTAGTGGAGACCCAGACCTAGACTTGGCTGAATTTGAGAAAAAGTAAGGTGACAATGGGCAGGCTGCCAGGACAAGTATGTGCACTGGCAGGACTGCTCAGAAAATGAATCCAGGCCCACTGAGGGTAAGGGTGTTTATCCTTTAAAAAGATCTTTGTGCATGAGCTATACCATATGTAGCAGTACCCCCTTAGGGGCCACTGGATTTGAATTGGGTCCCCCTTAGCTGTGCATGGCCAGGCAACATGCATTTTTTCCACATTTGCACTCTGAAGCAATAAACAGTCCTTGAACTTGATTTTCTGGTTTTTATTAGGGGTTAAGAACTTTGATGGGGTCTAGGGGTATATGGGATGCCCAAGGAACTGCATAATTTGAGGACAAGTTCTTAGTGACTATGTACATAAATGTGGATTAGCAACAGTCTCTATTAAGGAGCACTAACACCACCCGGTGTACCTCCTTAGACCCTGGATGATTCCTTCTCTTCACTCAGCTGCACTGAGAGTATCCCTTGGCAAAGTGACCCAGAAGCTGTCAATGGAACAGTCCCAGATGAAAAGCTAGTTGAATCTTGCACCTGACCACCTTCTTCCCTTATCTGGCCCAGGCAGCATAAGAGTACTCATACTGTCCTCTCCTGTTAACTTCATAGGTTGGTGGCTGCACTCAGGTCTTACCTGGCTTCTACCCTGCTACACAGGCTGTCCTTCCTGGGAGACATTGAGGCAGTAGAGATCTTCTTCTCCAACATCCTGTCTGTAGGTAGCAGGCCCGAACTGGCCATAGGGCACACCAGGCATTTGCCCGATGGACCGTGGCCTTTGGGCTTGAGAAGACCGGCCTTTTGATGACTGGGCCACACAGCAGGAGGTAAACAGTGACTGCAGTCTGGACAGAGCTAGCACAGACCACTGCTGCCGCTCACCTCCCGCTGTGCAGCTATGCCTAAAGCAGGGCCGACAGGAGTACTGTCAGAGACGGCTCCAGTCAACAAGCAGAAAGCACCACTGACACACAGACACCTCCCCGGCTGGCACACACAACCGCACTGAAGGGACAATGGCAACTTTTCTCCTTCACCCGCCAGCACACTGTTACAGCTGGGCTGTGGACTGGGCTGTCTATTTGCTGGGCAGGATGTTTTTTTGCTGGATGGGCTGTCTGTTTGCTGGGCAGGATGTCTCTTTGCTAGATGAGCTGTCTCTTTGCTGGATGGGCTGTCTCTTTGCTGAATAGGCTGTCTCTTTGCTGGATGAGTTGTCTCTTTGCTGAACGGCCTGTCTCTTTGCTGGATGGGCTGTCTCTTTGCTGGACAAGCTGTCTCTTTGCTGGACAGGATGTCTCTTTGCTGAATGGGTTGTCTCTTTGCTGAACCGGATATCTCTTTGCTGGACCAATGTCTCTTTGCTGTATGGGCTGTCTCTTTGCTGTACAGGCTGTCTTTTTGCTGGATGGGCTGTCTGTTTGCTGGACAGGATGTCTCTTTGCTGAACGGGCTGTCTCTTTGCTGAATGGGCTGTCTCTTTGCTGAATGGGGTGCCTCTGTGCTGGACAGGATGTCTCTTTGCTGTATGGGCTGTCTCTTTGCTGGGCAGGATGCCTCTTTGCTGGATGAGCTGTTTCTTTGCTGGATGAGCTGTCTCTTTGCTGGACGGGCTGTCTCTTTGCTGGTTGGGATGTCTCTTTGCTATATGAGGCTGTCTCTTTGCTAGACTGGGCTGTCTCTTTGCTATATGGAGATGTCTGTTTGCTGGACTGGGCTGTCTCTTTGCTATATAGGGATATTTCTTTGTTGGATTAGGATGTCTCTTGCTGGATTGGGCCATCTCTTTGACTATGAATACAGTGCCCCTTTACAGTACAGTCCTCTTTATATAACTGTGCTCCTTTTCATTACAGTGTGGAGGACTGACTCCGTAAATATTCCATCACCAACTGCCCCCGCGAACGCCCTTGCATGTGCCCCTAGGCTCTACACTCCAGCCTTCCTCAATCCCAATCCATCTTCCACCCAACACTGCACACTATTCCCCAGGCTCTCTAATATTTGAGGGTTGCCCAGGTCACCATGCCCAGCCTCCTGCCAGGGGATTGGCCAGGGTCCCTTAAACATGCAGATCTAGGCCTGCTTCTCCCCTCCTCCCCTCTTCTAGAAAGTTCCTCAAGTTTTTAAAGCCCTGACCTGTAGAACCTTCCAGCCTATCCTGTGGTTAACTCCTACCTCACTCACAGGCTGACTCATCCCAGGCTACTACCCAGCCTCTATCTAACAAAAATCCTATCTATCTAACCTAGAGGGTGTTACACATATATTCAAGGTCAGCAATTATCAAATAAATGGGAATACATGGGTGCCACATGGATGTTAGCAAATATTATTGTACAGCAGTTTTTATTGTCCCCTGAATAAAGTGTTTGAGGGTGTCAAATGCATGGATTGGTATGATGTGGTCATCACATTAGATGCCACTGCCTGTTGGAGATCAGAAGCATACAGTCATAACACCAAAGTATTAAGTGACCCTGCTGTACATACATATGGTCATCTTTAATGATGATAATAATGATATCATAAAACTCGGTGCATTCATTAGAATTGGTTAAGAATCTATGCTTCATTTTGATATTGATATAGCTTAAAAAAACATTCTTATTAAACATTTATGGGCTCTGGAGAGGCCGGTGATGTGTGAATGTGAACCCCCCCCCCCCCTTCCATCTCTGAGCCTGGGTAGATGACTGGGATGTTCAACATACTGTTTTTTTAAACATGAAGCTGTGAACTCCCTGAGGAAAATACCACAAAGCCAAAGCCAAGACCAAGGAGGGCTGCACAGTAAGAAGTGGTTGGGAATGGAGCCAGGAATAAACAATATGAGATAAAGGAAAAACTGAATCATCTATAAGCAGATGAACAAGCTACATTTGTACATGAAAAACACATTTCTTTACAAGTGGTACAAAAGTAACATTGATCAGAGTTTATAAACATGATTTCTCACCTTATGTTTTCATTGCTCACCCCAAGCATGAGCTTTCTCTGGTAGCCTATCTAAACAAATCCCCTTCCCACCTATCAAATTTCATAACGCATAGTCCCATAGCAAGGCTGATTTCAAATTTCAGTTTGCACACTGGCAAGTAAAGGAAGGTGCAAAAAAGAGGGGGGGATACCAAATGACCTAGTGCTCAACCCAGCTAGCCAGCAAAGAAAACCTAATTAAAGGCTGGTTTTAAAATTTTAATAAAACAGAGGTCTCAGTTACATATTTTCATATTACCATTTTTTTGTGAAAAAATAAGTAGATCCAGAGATAGAAGTAAACAGAAGTTATTTGCAGATTTTAGTTTTCATATAATAGTAGAGTATGCTTTTGTCATCTTCCAGTTCCTCAACCTCCCTGTTGGCCAGTTGGGCTACCCATTTCATTAAAGGATGGGGACTCATGGGGTGGATCTTATGATCATTTAGACATACAGTTTTCACTAAAAGACCCCTGTAAATATGGTGTTTTATTACAATCTCAGTCCAGGTTCCCCCAGGTTGTAACTGCCACTCTTGTGAATTTGCTACTCAGTCATTACCTTGCTGTACATCTGCTCCATCCGGTCCCTTGTGTATACTAAACTATAGAGGATATTTAACCATAAGTCATATTTTATATGTCCTAGCTGCATCTCCAGGCCTTAGATGTGGTGGCTGCAATATTTTTCTTTTTTTCAGCTTTTTTTCCCTTTATTTTACCTACAGATCCTGCAGGTAACACATTTCCTGTCATAGGGTGACAACACTTAATTATTATTATACAGGATTTATATATCGCCAATGGTTTGCTCAGCGCTTTACAATATAACGGGAGACAATACAACAACGATACAGTGCAATACAAGAGTGTTAGGAGGGCCCAGTATCATCCTGGAAAAGGAAGTATGCTAGGACTACAGAACACCTGCCCTCTCCTCAACTAGATTACATAGGTGAGAAGCGTTCTGTAATTCACAGAAAGAACTGAAGACAATGCAGACTGTAACAAGTATAGCACAGACTGGGTGCATGGGAAGTTATCAGCTCACTGGATTTTTGACAACTTAAAGCGGAGTTCCACTCACCCTGTCAAAAAATAAAAGTCAGCAGCTACAAAAACTGCAGCTGCTGATTTTTAAAAAACAGCCACTTACCTGTCCCTCGGTGTGTGTCCCACAGCCCGTTTCACCGGCAATCCTGTGTTCCAGGCACCAGCATCTTCAGTGTGGTTTCACAGCCGGGTACCCAGTGCGCATGAGCGAGTAGCGCTGCGCTTCATGAATGGTCCTGTGGTCTTCTGGGAACTGTCACGTGTCCCAAAAGACTACAGGGAGGGAGGACACCTTCCGCTTGCGATCGCCTAGGCGATTGGACCAGAAGTGGGAGCGGGTACCTGTCAAATTCAGGTACCCGCTCCCCCCCGCCCCCCAAAGGTGCCAATCCTTAATGGGGAGTGGGGGAGCAGCCCGTAAAGCGGAACTTCCCCTTTTGGGTGGAACTCTGCTTTAACAGTTATTTTTCGGCATTTATTAGTCAGAAATACCTGTCAGTAGCACACTGTACTACTACCTGTCAGGGTGACAACACTCACTTACGGTATGGCATCTATCGAAAAGCATTGTTGCCATCCTAGTGCAGAATGCATCTCCTTCTTTTCATCTCCATACCATAGGATAGGGCATTCTGTAGTCCGATAACATTTCTTAAAGTGATTGTAAATGCTCTAAAAAAAAAAAATTTATACTTATGGAATTGCACACAGTGGCCTCAAACCTCCTCTCCTATGGGGGCACTTGTGAGGGCTCAGTCTTGCTGTCTGCGTTTATTGACACAGGAAGTGGGACCCGGCCCCACTCCCCCCCTCCCTTGGCACTGGCTTTGATTGACAGCAGCGAGATCCATTGACTCCTGGAGCCTCAGCAAAGCCCAAAATACCAGGAAGCGAGGGGAGAGAAGAGCTGCAGATGTGCACAGCGATGGACCAAATGAGGGCTCAAGGAAGTAAAAGGAGGGTGAATGGGGATACTGATGCCTAAACATGTTTTACTTTAATGCAAGGAATGGATTAGGGTATTAGGGAATGGTGTTTAGGCTTTATAACCACTTTAAGAGTTTATTTGCAACAGTGGCAAAGAGCACAGGAAGTGAGGAACTCAATGGATTTCAGGCAGGATCAACAGGGGTTTTTTTTTTCAGTTACAATGTTGTAGTCCAAAAACAGGAAGAGGTAGACCTTCTACCTGTAACAGACTGATGGCATTGGTGCTTAAAAAGTGCTCCTTACAAACCGCCTTTACGCAGCTGCAGGCACAGGTTGAGGATCTAGACAATTGTAACCGTAGGCTTAATCTACGTATTCGGAGAGTCCCAGAGACTGTAACTGATCTTTCTCATGCCACACTTAAGTTATTTAAGTCCCTCCTCACGGATCACGATGTTGGATCCTTTGTGTGTGATCGCATCCATAGAGCTCTGCGCCCAAAACCCCCTAATGATAAACCACCTCGCGACATTGTCCTGTGTATGAAGGATTTTCTGACCAAAGAAGATATTCTCAGAGCTGCCCGCAACACTTCAACAATCACTTTTGAGGGCTCAACATTGCTAATATTTCCGGATATCTCTTTGGCCACATTGGAGAGACGCAGGAAAATGAAGGAAATCATATCTACCCTTTTTTCGGCTCGTATCCGTTATAAATGGGGCTTCCCCTTTAAGCTGATAGTCCCACACAATGGTAGCACATATGTAGCTACATCTCTTCCTGAAGGTCGAGAAATCCTGGTTAAATTAGGCCTGGTGGACGCTCCTTCACCTCAACGTCTACCATCCACTTCTCGGGTGTCCCCTATTTGGCACACTCCATCTCCACGAAGGGACAGGAGGAAAATCCAAAAGAACCGGGTTGAAAAGAAGGAGAATCAGGCAGGAACCCGGGATAAAAGGATTTTGCTCATTTGTATCTCATACATCCTCTAGATGTCTTTTTGGTTAATGCTGAGATACCTATACATTTCTGAGTATAATGTTTGCTTTTCTTCACTTATCTCTGGATGTGTAAAAATGATTAACAAAGGTCTCCAGACCTTTATCACACCGCCCATATGTTAATGTTTCCAAAACTCTTGGATGCGTGACCCCACCCTGCCGCTTGACATGGCCAGAGATGTCACCGCCCGGTTGTGGGGTGTCGAATTCTGATCCACCATTCAACTCATGGTTGGATTCTATACCCCTCCCTACCCTCACACCCTCTCAGATAGCCTCTCTCAATGCCCCTTGTACTTTGGAGGAGATAACCCATGCGATTAGCGCACTAAAAAGCTCCACCACATCGGGTCCTGATGGATTTACTGCCAATTATTATAAACACTTTGCCCCTACATTGGCTCCCTTTTTGATTACTTTATTTAATGATGTTTTGCAGGGAGGTAGGTTCCCCAAGGAGATGCTACTGGCTAACATGTCTTTAATACCTAAACCACTGAAAGACCACAATCTACCACAAAATTATAGGCCAATCTCAGTGATGAACAATGATTTGAAAATATTTAGCCGTGTTTTGGCAGATAGGTTGGCCCCTATTATCTCCTCTTTGGTCTCTCCAGACCAATTGGGCTTTATCCCGGACAGATTTATCACTGACAACATTTGCCTTACTTTAAATATTACTCGGGATGCCAATTTGCACTCTAAAGAAGTTTTGTTACTGAGTCTGGACATTAACAAGGCTTTCGATAGTGTCCTTTGGCCTTATTTATTTTCTTTGCTGCAGAGAGTGGGTTTCAATGACGAGTTTTTGTCTGGTATACATGCCTTATATGACTCTCCCAAAACAAAGATAAGATTTCCTGGCTGTAATTCTGAATTTTTTACATTGGGCAGAGGTACCCGTCAAGGTTGTCCCCTTTCGCCCTTACTATTTGCGCTTGTGTTGGAACCCTTGGCAATTGCAATTAGATCACATTCGGATATCTCTGGTTACCCATTATTAGTTTCACATTTCAAAATATGTATGTATGCTGATGAAGTTATGCTTTTCCTCACCAACCCGCTAATCTCATTGCCTAATCTATGCACGGTATTGAACGACTTTGCTATAGTATCAGGTCTTACTGTCAATTTTACTAAATCAGTGATTATGCCTGTTATTATTCCTGATTCCCTAAGTGCATCTCTCTGTAGCTCTTTTCCTTTTCGTTGGGCCACGGATCGGATTTCCTATTTAGGTATCAACCTCACTACCAGATACTCAGATATGTTTGCTGCTAATTATCCATCATGTGTGTCGCGCCTTTCTACTCTATTGAAGATTTGGCATGGTTACCCTATTTCCTTTCTGGGCAGAGTCATGGCAGTCAAAATAAATATTTTGCCTAAACTACTTTATTTATTTAGAGCACTCCCAGATCCTGTTTCGAAAACGTTTCTAGATCACTTTCAGCGGATTATTAATAATTTTTTCTGGCGTAATAAACGTCCTCGTTTTACCTCATCGGTTTTGTACCAGTCACAATGGACGGGAGGCCTAGGCCTTCCCAATTTTTGGCTATATTACCTTTCAGCCCATTTCGCACAAATATCACAATGGGCGACTGTTAATTCTCAGATCCCGTGGATTAGATTTGAATCTCAATCTATACGTCCATTTTATTTATCGGGTATTTTATGGTCCAGAATCCCTCCTCGATCGTTAACTTTTTATAATTCTATTGTGGCCCATTCATTGATGCTTTGGTCCAAATATAAACTTAAATTGAATCTTGTCTCTTCTGTCTCTCCAGGTGTTTCGTTTTTTGGTGACCCCAACTTTGGTACAGCGTTTTCTTCTCCTCAGGCGTTTCGTTGGTGGTATGATAGATCCTTTATTAGGTTATCTGACTTGCAAAGAGGAGGATCTTATATTACCTTTGATATGCTGCGCATACTTTTTGATGTTCTGTTTCGTGAGTACCATCATTATCGACAGATCAGACATTTTTTTAACTTACATTTTGGCCTCATACCCTCATCTCCGATTTCGTTCTTTGAGCGTATTGGCCGTGACTCTCCTAGGGGTAAGGGTCTTATCTCTGATTTGAATCACCAATTCTTGGTCAGTTTCTCTCCCACACCCCCCTTATATAGACAAAAATGGGAGGTGGATAGTGGTGTCACCTTTTCGGATGAGGATTGGGATTCCATGGTGGATAACATATGTAAGAGTTCTAGATCCCTTTCTGTCCGTGAGACTGCCCTCAAGGTATTACTAGATGGTATTATACCCCGTCAAGACTACATTTATTGTACCCACAAACATCCCCCTTATGTTTCCGAGGTTGCGGCCTCACTGGTACTTTGGTTCATACGTTTTGGGCTTGCCCAACTTTATCCTTGGTGTGGCGCAGGATATCTGAGGTAGCTACTTTACTGGCGGGTGTCCCGGTACGTCTGACTATACAGTCCTGTCTATTGGGTGCTCATATCCCGGGGGTTTCTGATGATGTCATGAGATTGATACATACTATTTGTATTTCAACTTTGTGGGCTATTGCCCTACATTGGAAATCTATCACTGTACCCTTGGCCTCCGTTTTACATAGAGTTGATGCTGTGATGCTCATGGAGCAGATTCATTATACTCTACTGGATAAGATGCACTTATTTCATAGAAAATGGGAATCATGGAGGGTTCATAGACACTTATTACATGACTAAAGGCATTTCATTTGAAGGGTGATTGGCGTGTACTGTTGACAGATATATCATTCAACCTACATTCTCATTTATATTTCTCATGTACTGACAATCTATTCTCTTTTTCTTTTTCTCTCTTCTTATCTTTCTTACAAGATTGTGCCTTTCTGAATTGTACAATTCAAATGTGCTTTGTTATTACTGTACGTATTGTTTGAAACAGTATTGTTGTTCTGTAGTCTATTCCTTGAAAAATAAAATCGTTTGTAAACAAAAAAAAAGTGCTCCTTGATAATAAAAAGTAAAGATTTAAAAAAAAATACTTCTGCTGTAACAGGCTGTTTTAATTCCAATGTTTGGCCCAGTTTGTAATCGGAATAATGATCTTGATGGCCATGCAATTATTTTAACTTTTTTTCTAAACATCCTATGTACTCCCTGATCTATGTACTCCTATTGTGTCCTGAATTTTGGGCAATACAGTAACTAAGTGGGTAGTACTTCCGCCTGGCAGTACTAGGGTTGTTGATTTGAATCCCAACCATGACACCCCCTGCCTTGTGAAGGGGGTCAAATACTTATTTCCCTCATGAACATGCAAATCAGTGCATCATTTGTTAGCCATGCATTTCTTTTGAAATTTGTGTTGCTATTCTGTCTCTCTGCGTTACAATACACCTACTATTCGATTTTTTAGACTGATCATTCCTTTGTGTTTGGGAAAAAATTCAAAATCAGCAGGGGATCAATCAGGGGCAGACTGACCATTCGAGCACTTGGGCACTGCCCGAGGGCCTGGGGTCAGTAGGGGGCCCCATGAAATGCCCCTGGTACCTTTTATATAGGCTTTTTTGAGTGTGGGCAAGGACATAGGGGCCCCATGATCCCCTATTGCCCGGGGGCCCCATGAGTTGTCAGTCCACCCCTGGGATCAACTACTTATTTCCTTCACTGTATCTGGCTTCTGTCTAAATTGGCCCTAGTATGTGTGTGTATGTATGAATGTGAGTTAGGGACCTTAGATTGTAAGCTCCTTAAGAGTTAGGGACTGATGTGAATGGACAATACATATACAAAGCATTGCGTACATTAATGGCACTATATAAGTACATGTAAAAAGTAAATACATTTCCTCTCATTATCTTACAGCTGAAGTTTAGTCAGAAGAGAATGGCTACAAGTCTTCTATGAACTGCAGCGAAGAAGATCTGGGGCCGGCCTAGCCCCTCCTTCCTCCATTGAGAAAAGCTTGTACATTGAATATATTATTTGCAACATGATCAATGAATGGGGGAGAGTCTGATGAATGACAACATCCTCCCCTCCATTCACAGGTTTTTTGACTTCCTCTGGATCAACTGTGGGTGCAGGATTGTAACTTTTTTTGGGTGGTTGAGCTGGATGGATGTTTGTCTTTTTTTCAGCCAGACTTATGCAGGCCATAGATGGGGAGAAAAACGGCAGATTTTTCTTTTAAAAAATGAAAAATCGGTCGTTCAAGTGGCCGACGTTACCATCAATGGTAAAAAAAATCGGCCGATTTTCATCCCGTCTAGAGCCGGCAAAAAGTGTCCCTGCAGAGAGCTCTGCTATTTCTTTGACAGTTCTCTGACAGTTCCTTGACATTTATAGAGGTTGCAACAATGTATCTATTTGTTTCCATTTAGGATACAGATGTTTTTATTCGGAAACAAATAGATACAATGTTGCAACCGCTGTAAATGTCAAGGAACTGTCAGAGAACTGTCAAAGAAATAGCGGAGCTCTCTGCAGAGACACTTTTTGCTGGACTGGAATTCCTCTTATTTTCATCCTACTTCTTCTTCTTCTTCATCCTCATCCTCTTCTTCTTCTTCATCCTCATCCTCTTCTTCTTCTTCTTCATCCTCATCCTCTTCTTCTTCTTCATCGTCATCCTCTTCTTCTTCCGCATCCTCATCTTCTTCTTCATCCTCATCCTCTTCTTCTTCATCATCCTCATCCTCTTCTTCTTCATCCTCATCCTCTTCTTCTTCTTCACCCTCTTCTTCTTCATCCTCAACCTCTTCTTCTTCCTCATCCTCATCCTCTTCTTCTTCATCCTCATCCTCTTCTTCTTCATCATCATCATCCTCTTCTTCTTCTTCTTCATCCTCATCCTCTTCTTCTTCTTCTTCATCCTCATCCTCTTCTTCTTCTTCATCCTCTTCTTCTTCTTCATCCTCTTCTTCTTTTTCTTCTTTTTGTCTTCCTCTTGCAGGTCACTGCTCATGCGCAGATTTTTTATCTGTAAAAAATCGGCCGATTTGCCCACTAATTGCCGCGAAAATCGGCCGATCAGCAAAATCGGCCGATTTTTTTCCAACTTTACCGAAAAAAAAAACCGGCCAAAATACCGAAAAACGGCCAACCAAATCGCCCACTAACGATCCGAAAATCGGCCGATTTTATTTTCGGCCGAAAAATCGGCCGATTTTCGACCCATCTATGGCCTGCATTACTATGTAACTATGTTACATGCAGTGTAATCAATGTTCAGGTATTTCTCAATAGCAGAGAAAGGGGGCAGGCTGTTGTCAGATCTTGGAGCTTATAACTCCTTCAGTGCAGGAAGTTCAGCATCAGAAGAGGACCTGTCATTTCTGGACAGAAGATTTCTACAGGATCCAGCTGCCTGACAGACAGTACATACTTCTTTACAGCTGTGTGATGCACTGCAGTTATAGGAGTAAAATTATTTTTTGACAAAACTTCAGATTTAAAGTCTAACTAAAGGCAAAACTTTTCTTTAGTTTTGGATAGAGTGGAGAGGGATTAGAACACCTGCCAGGTTTGTATAGTTGTCTGAAGCTGTTAGGGAGATTCAACCTCTCTATTCATCCTGTTATCAAACGGAGTGAAATAAAAGAAAATCCAAATATTTGTGGTTGTAACCAGAACAGGAAAAGAGGGCAAATCTTTCAATGCATACACTAGTTCTGGTGAGTCGTGACAGCAAGAGATTCCTCGACCTTGGAGGGATTTCCTCTCACTCCCTGTTTTTCTAATGGGACAGGAAGCAAAAAAAAATAAAGGCTATAACCCTCCTTTACTCTATGCAAAATGTAAAGAATCGTTTTTCCTTTAGTTATTATTTCTGAATAGCAAGCTGGAGGATCATGAACACTAGTTTCAAGTTTTCGCATCTCCTATTTCTGAATTTCGGTGGTGTCTTTGCTGCAGGCGGCTGCCTACCTTTGGTCCCCAGTCTAAATCTGCAGCATGGAGAGAAATGCATCTACTAAAAAACTAAAAAGCTGACCTGCCACCACTGGCATATTCTGTTATATAGAGGCATGCCAGGTAGTAAAGTTAAAGTTAAACTCCGGATAAAAATAATTTGTTCTCTTGCAGTGCAATGGGGCTGTCCTGTACTGCAAGGGTTAAATGCTTGTTTCTAGCTAGGGGAACATGAAAAGCTGTTTTACTTACCCTGCTCATTCAGGCTTCCTCCCCTGAAACTGCTTCTCTTTACCGTTTCATTAGTTGCAAGCACTCTGAATTTATCCCATACAATGCAGGACCTGTAGTCATACAAGTGAGGGCACAGAGGGTCCACCTACATCCAAGAGCGTTGGAATGAAGAGGAGAGTGATGGTTGCCAGGGGAGTGAGAGACAGGGTTACTATACCTGCTTTTTATGTGTTCCATAGACAAAAAGACCATTTACAGCTGAACTCCAGGAATAGTCTATTTTTAGTACTTACATTGGGCCACCTTGATTACATGCAATTATCTATACACCACATTTGGAGGGTTGCTGGGGATGCTGAATTTTACTGTAGTAGTCTGTGCTACATACTGTCAGTGCAGTTCTTTTCTGGGTGCTGCTGGAGCAACTTTCTCTCCCTACGCCCACCAATAAAATTGTTAATATAAAAGATCTGATCTAAAAATGTCTCTAGTTATAACATTGCTCTATATTTATCTATAGCAATGCTATCTGGGATAATCAAATAAAAGAAACGATAAGTATGCTTTGTTATTGATGTTCCATAAATAAATGCTGCACATAATGCAGGTACCTCTAGTAAAAAGGTCTCCTTCCGTAGGAGTGAAAGGGAAGTGTTAGTGAGATTTCTGTATATGTGATGTTCAATCAATACAAACGTCACTAATGGATGTGATTCACCATCCACTTCCCAGCTGTGACAGTGACATGAAGAAAAAGACGCAGTTCCTTTTTCAGCAGTCAGCTGTGACCCTGTGCTGTGCGTTGGCTGATTCATAGATGTTTTTTATAGCACCAGACAACAGCAATCAGGCAAAGCAAGATCCTTTCCCAGGGCTGCCGCAGCTTCTATAATTATCTTTCTAGGACTTGCTAAGTAGTGCGTTGTTAAACTCTCCATTACAGTAGCATAAGGTCTAAAGATATAAATGCATCTGTGAAAAATAAATAAGAGGCCTAAATCTACCCATGCATAATGGGATCTGTTTGTTCAAAGGAAAACAGTCAGACTTGCTGACAATCCTTCCTTTACCTGGCATGCATATACACTTTATTACCAAAAGTATTGGGACGCCTGCCTTTACACGCACATGAAATTTAATGGCATCCCAATCTTAGGCCGTAGGTTCAATATTGAGTTGTCCCACCCTTTGCACCTATAACAGCTTCAGCTCAGATGGGAAGGCTGTCCACAAGGTTTAGGAGTGTGTCTATGGGAATGTTTGACCATTCTTCCAGAAGCGCATTTGTGAGGTCAGGCACTGATGTCAGACGAGAAGGCCTGTCTCGCAGTCTCCACTCTAATTCATTCCAACGTTGTTCTATCGGGTTGAGGTCTGGACTCTGTGCAGGCCAGTTAATTTCCTCCACCCCAAACTCACTCATCTATGTCTTTATGGACCTTCCTTTGTGCACTGGTGTGCAGTCATGTTAGAACAGGAAGGGGCCATCCCCAAACTGTTCCCACAAAGTTTGGAGCATTAAATTGTCCAAAATGTCTTGGTATACTGATGCCTTAAAAGTTTCCTTCAATGAAACTAAGGGGCCAAGCCCAACCCCTGAAAAACAACCCCACACCATGATCTCTCCTACATCAAACTTTACACTTGGAACAATGCAGTTAGGCAAGTGCCGTTCTTCTGGCAATTGCCAAACACAGACACATCCATTGGATTGTCAGACAGAGAAGCTTGATTCATCACTCCAGAGAACACGTCTCCACTGCTCTACAGTCCAGTGGTGGTGTGCTTTATACCACTGCATCCAATGCTTTGCATTGCACTTGGTCGTGTACGGCTTGCTTGTAGCTGCTCGGTCATGGAAACCCATACCTTGAAGCTCTCTACACTCTGTCATTTTACTTGACCTACCACTTTGTGGCTGCTGTTCCCAGTTGCTTCCACTTTGTTATAATACCACTAACAGTTGACCGTGGAATATTTAGTAGCAAGGAAATTTCACGATTGGACTTATTGCACAGGTGGCAACCTATCACAGTACCACATTTGAATTCATTGAGCTCCTGAGTGCGACTCATTCTTTCACAAATGTTTGTAGAAGCAGTCTGCATACCTAGGTGCTTGATTTTATACACCTGTGGCCATGGAGGTGATTGGAACATCTGAATCCAATGATTTGGAAGGGTGTCCCAATACTATTTGGAATATAGTGTATGTTATTACATAGGGCAGTAAGGGCAGTAAGGGATTCCTTGTTAATGCGGTCAACTATAATCCACCAGAAAAACTGTGCATTTCTTAAAATGGGGAATTATTATACCATCGTAAAATGGTAGTATCTTGCAACAATCTCAACTTGCATACTGACTACAATATGATTAATACAATGTGATTCATCATCCACTATCCAATAATCTTTAATGATACAGATTTTTACAACTAAAGAAAATGAGTAAGGATATGTCACATCTTCCTTCTGGTAGTTGGCTACAAGCATAACGTTCTGCCTGCAAAACATAACAGGACGGATCATTTTTGCATTGTGACCACCACATGTGTACAGTCCAGTCCGCTGCACTTGCAGCTTATGGAAGAAAATAGCTTTTTAATTAGATATGTCAATGTCCCTTTTGAACTGAGGTGTCCAATCTTCTGCTTGCTCAATGGGATCCTAGTTGGAGCACATGAGGATTTAAATCTTTCTTGATGCAAAGGTAGGATTTCTTTAAGAGAGGGTGAACAAAGGAAAGGGAACTTCTTTAATTTTTCATTTACAAACAGATATTTAAAAAAATTACACAATATCATACCATTCAACACTTTTAAAAATTCATTATTCCAATAGTCCCTTCTCCCCCCAACCCCCCCCCCCCCCACCCCCCACATTGCCCACTCTTATCTTTCTTCTTCTTCTACAGTTATTCTAAGCTACCTATATTCTCTCTCTTTCCTCTCTTCTTATTCATCTTTTCCTATTCATCTTTTCCTATTCCCTTCTCTACCTCATCTCACAGATCATGTTTCCCCCTATTTTACACTCCCAACGGTTATCTTTGAGGTTTTGAAATCACACCACCCCTCCAAGTTCTTAAAATTTGTTTCCATTTTATCCTCTCCACTGTGATATAATTCCTCCATCCTGTAGATATATTCTACCTTAAATATCCAGTCCTTTACTCTTGGGATCTCCTGGGCCCGCCAAAACTTTGGGATCCATCCCTTTGCCGCATTTAATAAATGAAATATAATTGTATTCTTATACTGTTTCGCTGTTAACTCAGTATTATGGAATAAACAAACCCATGGATCTTTTAAAATGTTAACAAATAAAATCTCTTGTATTTAAAAAACTATAAAATAAAATTCCTGTATCCTGGGGCATTTCCACCATATATGTGCCATAGTTCTCTTTATCCTGCACCCTCTCCAACATAATGGTGAGTTCTCTGGTTGTTGTTTATGTGCCACACTAGGTGTAATATACCAAACATTTATAATTAATTTCTACTACTTTCATATCCACCGCACCATGAGCTAAATTAAATATTTTCCTTTTTTGCTGTTCATTTAATTGAATTCCAAATTCCATCTCCCATTTCTCCAAAAATGGTGGAGAGAGATCTGGATATTTTAGTAAGAATTTTAAATATATGAGAAAAACTATGTCTCTGTATAGCACCCGAACTCAACATCTGTTCAAGTGGATACAGGTCTTTTACCACTCTTACTGGTACTCTTATTCGCACTGGAAGTGCTATTACAAAGTGTATTAATTGAAAATATTGCCACTCATCTAATACATAAAATAAATCCCTTTTTGAGGTTCAATTCTTGGAAAGAGAATATTTCCCGCTCCTTCATAATATCCTTTAACTGTGCATTTCTATCTTTTATCCATTTCCCTGATATACAGTGGGGCAAAAAAGTATTCAGTCAGCGACCAATTGTGCACGTTCTCCCACTTAAAAAGATGAGAGAGGCCTGTAATTGGCATCATAGGTAGACCTCAACTATGAGAGACAAAATGAGAAAAAAAATCTAGACAATCACATTGGCTGATTTGGAAAGAATTTATTTGCAAATTATAGGGAAAATAAGTATTTGGTCAATATCAAAAGTTCATCTGAATACTTTGTTATATATCCTTTGTTGGCAATGACAGAGGTCAAACATTTCCTGTAAGTCTTCGCAAGGTTGGCACTCACTGTTGCTGGTATGTTGGCCCATTCCTCCATGAAGATCTCCTCTAGAGCAGTGATGTTTTGGGGCTGTCGCTGGGCAACACGGACTTTCAACTCCCTCCAAAGGTTTTCTATGGGGTTGAGATCTGGAGACTGGCTAGGCCACTCCAGGACCTTGAAATGCTTCTTACGAAGCCACTCCTTTGTTGCCCGGGCGGTATGTTTGGGATCATTGTCATGTTGGAAGACCCAGCCACGTTTCATCTTTGAATGATGGAAGGAGGTTTGGACTCAAAATCTCACGATACATGGCCCCATTCATTCTGTCCTGTACATGGATCAGTCATCCTGGTCCCTTTGCAGAGAAACAGCCCCAAAGCATGATGTTACCACCCCCATGCTTCACAGTAGGTATGGTGTTCTTTGGATGCAACTCAGCATTCTCTCTCCTCCAAACACGATGTGTTGTGTTTCTACCAAACAGTTCTATTTTGGTTTCATCTGACCATATGACATTCTCCCAATCCTCTTCTGGATCATCCAAATGCTCTCTAGCAAACTTCAGACGGGCCTGGCTTAAGCAGGGGGACACGTCTGGCACTGCAGGATCTGAGTCCCTGGCGACGTAGTGTGTTACTGATGGTAGCCTTTGTTACGTTGGTCCCAGCTCCCTGCAGGTCATTCACTAGGTCCCCCCGTGTGGTCCTGGGATTTTTTCTCACCGTTCTTGTGATCATTTTGACCCCACGGGGTGAGATCTTGCGTGGAGCCCCAGATTGAGGGAGATTATCAGTGGTCTTGTATGTCTTCCATTTTCTAATTATTGCTCCCACAGTTGATTTGTTCACATGAAGCTGCTTGCCTATTGCAGATTCAGTCTTCCCGTCTGGTGCAGGTCTACAATTTTGTTTCTGGTGTCCTTCGACAGCTCTTTGGTCTTCACCATAGTGGAGTTTGGAGTGTGACTGTTTGGGGTTGTGGACAGGTGTCTTTTATACTGATAACAAGTTCAAACAGGTGCCATTGATACAGGTAATGAGTGCAGTACAGAGGAGCCTCCTAAAGAATAAGGTACAGGTCTGTGAGAGCCAGAAATCTTGCTTGTTTGTAGGTGACCAAATACTTATTTTCCACCATAATTTGCAAATAAATTCTTTCCAAATCAGCCAATGTGATTATCTGGATTTTTTTTCTCAGTTTGTCTCTCATAGTTGAGGTCTACCTATGATGCCAGTTACAGGCCTCTCTCATCTTTTTAAGTGGGAGAACTTGCACAATTGGTGACTGACTAAATACTTTTTTGCCCCACGGTATCCTCTTTCCCTGGTGGGAAATAACGTAGAATAACATATCGTCTGCATACGCTGCGACTTTATGTTCCACGTCTCCTATCTAAATTCCTTTAATTTCCATGCTATTTCGGACCATCGCTAGTAAGAGCTCTAAAGATAATACAAATAGCAGGGGTGAGAGTGAGCATCCCTGCCTTGTTCCATTATACATTTTAAACACTGATGACAATGAGCCATTGAACTTTACAGCTGCTGAAGGGTAGCTTTACAAATATTTTATCCACTGCATCATTCTAGGTTCTATCCCTATTACTTCTAATGTATCCATCATAAATCCCCAGTCTACCCTGTAAAAGGCTTTCTTAGCATCTATCGCAAGGAACAGAACTGGGGACTAAACGTATCCACTCTTCCATTAGGTCTTTCATCCTAGTTGCTAATATTTTTGCATATAATATTGTATCCGTATTTAACAACGAAATTGGTTTATAACTGGCACAAGGGGACGGATCTTTCCCTTCTTTAGGGATAATTGTTATGTATGCCATTAACAACTCCTTTCTCATCTCCACCCCTTCTCCTATTGTATTCATATATGCACACATTTTCTGAATTAATTGTTCTTAAACTTCCTATAGTATCTTATTGTATACCCGTCTGGTCCTGGACTCTTCCCTGCCGCTGTATTTCTTAAGGCTGTTTGAATTTCTTCTTGTGATATTAGTTTTTCTAAAACTATTGAAGTTTCTTCTTCTAATCTGTGTAGTCTGACTTCCTTTGCCTTGTTCTTTCTTCTTCTTTTTGATCCTTGGGTTTTACATCAAATAAGCTGCTGTAGTATTTTTGGAATACATTGGCAATTGCAGTAGTTGAACATACCATTTCACCTGTCTTATCTTTTTTTCTTTCTACATAGTTTGCTGATTTTTGTTTACTTAATCTTCTCATTAGATATTTTCCTGGTCTATTTACCCATTGATATCTTTCTTTTGCCACCATGTTAAATACCTTCTTTGTTTCTTGCTCCATTAAATCTTTTAATTCTTCTCTTTGTAATATTATCATCTGTTGTAAATCTATTTTTAACTTTTTATTATTTTCTTATTCTAATTCATATATTCTTCTACTAATGTTCGTATTCTCTCCTCCCAACTTTTATTATTTTTAGCCCCTATGAAGCTCAAGATACCTCTTATATAAGAATTGTGTACTTCCCATACTGTGGCAACCGAGACCTCTTCAGTCTCATTTGACTGAAAATGTTGCTCAATTTCTTTTTTTAACCTTATTTCGGTCTCTTGATCCTGTAAGAGTGTCTCATTGAATTTCCACATATTTATTCTATTCCATTCCCCTTGTAAACGCAGCTTTATTGTGACAGGAGCGTGATCTGATGTTGACATCGATGTCAACCCTAACCAATGACTCAAAAAGTCTATGTTCTATCATTACATAGTCCAAACTTGAATAATTCTTATGCACTGGGGAGTAAAACGTATAGTCTCTTTCTCCTGGAAGTTTAATCCTCCAGGAGTCCATAAGCTGACATTGATGTAACATTTCTTTAATAGACTTTAAACGTTTATCTCCTTCCCTCTGTCCTTTTGATGAAGTATCTATCTGAGGATCCATGCAAAAATTGAAATCTCCTGCCACAATCAACATGCCCTTTTTAAAGTCCATTCATTTTCTCAACATATCTCCCAAATATACCGTTGGATTTTTATTAGGACAATAAATATTTGCCAATATACATTCCATTTCATTTAATTCCCCTCTCACAAACAACTATCTACCCTCTGGGTCAACCAACCTTTCTTCAATGTTAAACCTCACATTCTTTGCAATCCCTATCGCCCTTTAGCACTTTTTATTGGTAAGTCAGTATAATATCAGGTCGGATAGTGTTTTGAATATAACTTATTATTTGTATTGTGAGATATATGTGTCTCCTGTAAAAATATTACTCCAATAGAATGTTGGTAAATTTCCCTAAGAATCTTATGTCTTTTTCCCAATCCTTTTCTCAATCCTTTCACATTGTAGGTCATAAAATTAATCAAATTCATTCCTCCTCATCTTTTTTCTCTTTGCTGACCATATCTAGGAGATTGACCATGTAACTAATTTGTAGCGAGAAGATATCTTCTAAAGAGTCCATTCTTGCCCCTCCTCCTTCCCCCCCCACCCCTGGAATCTCACCAACCCCCCTTTCACCCTCCCTCCTCCCTCCTCTAGCCCTAAAACCCTTAGGCCCATTTCTAGCCCTTGAATCGGTGGTGGACCTAATCCCACAGTCGATTCTAACTTCAGGGTAGGGCTCTGAGCACAAATGTCACCCATACCCCCAGCTCTTTCGGGAGCATGATGAGCAACCATACAGCTCGCCTAATAGTTACATTTCTCTTCCTACCCTCCTTTGTTACCTTCTCCTTTCCCATCTCCACCCCCTCCCATTCCTCATGCTCGCTCATATCTTTCATTTACCATCTAATTCCTCTATCCAATATCCCCAGATCCCCTCTCCTCCCAAATTACCATCAGGAAAGAGGGGGGAGGAGGTGAATAGAATGAAAGAGAGGAAAAAAACAAACAAACAAACAAACCGTCCCTTCTTAAAAGTCTCCAACCTTTTTTGACTAGTTTCCAGTTCTCTTTTTCTAAGTCCAAGCTTTCTTTAGCCCCTTCTGTCCATCCTGGGATATCCAGACTCTGTATTTCTAATCTCTCACAAAAATCCCATAGATCTTCTGGAAGTCTCAGTTTAGCAGAACGTTCATTCTTCAAACCTACTAGACAGGCTGGAAACCCCCAATTGTATCAAACATTTTCCTTCTACATCTGCTCCATCAATGGCCTCAAAGTTCTATTTCTTGCCAAGGTTTTGGATGCTACAGTATATCTGAAAACCTTTGCAAGCTTGTTTCTCCGTATTTTATTGCTGGCATCCTCCTTACTTTCTTCCAGATGTAATCTTTATCCTCATAATAATGAAAATGAACAATCACATCCCTGGGGGTTTTCGGTTGTCATTTCTTGTGGTCACCTGATCCTGTGTATCCTGTCAATTGTTTCTGGTTTATCCATTATTGGATTAAACACTTTAATTGTATCCATTAAATCTTCTTCTTGAGGTGTTTCCCCAAATCCTCAGGTTATTCCGTCTATCTCTGTTTTCTTGATCCTCCATTTTATATGATAATCTCCTTTGTTCACGTCGCATTTCATCCATTTGTCCTCCCAGTTTAATTATCGCCTGAGCATGTTTGCCCAATTTTTCTTCTGTTTCTTCCACTCGAAGTAACACCTGTCCCAAGTCATTATGTAAAACTGCCATATCTTTCTATATCGATTGTTCTAACTTTGCAAACTGCAAACTGCAAACATTTCTGCTATTTCCATTTTTGTGGGCATCTGCGAATGTACTTCATGTTCCTCAGTATTTTCCATTTCTACTTCACTCGCCAAATTCAACATTTTCTTAATCTGGCTCGGGTATGGTATTTCCAGTGACAGTCTAGTTTGATCTCCAGTATTTCTTACTGCCAGCTGTATCTCTGGGGTTTGACTCTCTGGAATTTTTTCTTGTGGGGGCAAATATTTTTTAATTGTGCCTGAACTTGTTTGGGGTGTTTTTTTTCCCCTCCTTTTGTGGATCTACTCCTGATGAATTCTGGGTTTATACTTCTAGATGGGCGTTATCTCCCCCCAAAAAAACTTCAATAGCTAATAAATTGGTGTTTAAAATATATATTCCAGTGCATGTGTTCTGTTTTCAGATATAACTCCTTCTCTTTTTAAAGCCACAGGGTGACCCCCTAATTATTTTCTTTTTCCTTTTCCTTTAACCTCCTCCGCTAATCCATTTTTTCTATCTTCAGCCAGCTAGTAAGTCTTTTTCTACCACCATCACCGTATCTAATAATCAAATCTAAGTTTCAAAACTCACCACCTCCAAAAGGTCTACTTGCCAGTCGGCCTCAACTTTCACCTCTCCTCTCCACAAGGCGCCTCCATTTTTTCCCTTCCTTCCCCCTTTTTCTTTGGGGTGACTTTGGGGAGGCTTCGGTGTTGTTTTCTAATAAGAGGTGGGGTTACGCTCCATGGCTTTTTGGGTGCCTCCGCATTGCTCCTCCGAGACCCAGAAACTGTCCACCTCTGCCCAGGGAAACAAGCACTTCCCCTCCACCGCAGCCGCTCCAACAAATGCACCTGCACCGGCTCCCAAGATGTCAGCAAGCATGGGTTAAGATGGGGCGGGATAGCTTTGCTACACCAGGGTTTCCTCCGTAGTCTGGAGCTCCTACTCCATGCTCCTGGGAACGTCTCCTTTAAGTGATGTAGAATTTGGATGGCATTTCTTTAGCACACAGAGTGAAATCTAAGATTAGGCTGAGATTAAGGAAAGGGTAGAGGCAAACCTCTGCAGAGGTTAATTTCTCCTTAAGGGAGTGGCAAACTAAAGTGACCAAGAAGTTCCTTGGCAAGTAGCACAGACTGGAACTGAAGCACTAATGTTACTGACTTGACTTGCAGGGTGCATATATTGTGGCAGACTCCTGTGATTCGATGTGTTGAGGGTGTAATAATTAGTAGGCCACAAGGCAGAATTGTCCTGTTAATCTAGGCCTTAGCACAATAACTTGTGAAACAAAGGATGCTAAAATGAGAAGAAAGTAACTAAACTTAGCAATGTCACTTGCAACTTAGATGCAACTTAGATGATTTAGGTATGGAGCTCTCTCACCCGATCAGTGGCCTTGGTCAGAAAGCGGATAGTCTCTCTGCAGATGAGGGCCCTATGTTCAATTGTTATCTCTGTCAAAGATTACTCCAGATGACAGCACTCTGGTCCGTTTACTCACAGGATTGTCAGTCTGGCTTGTCAGCAATCCCTCCTTCACTCTCTGTGGCCTGGCTCAGCCATGACCTCCAGCATCCCAAACAGCCTTCTCCTCCCATCTTCTCCCTGGCTCTCACCGTCCACTTCCTTTCCTAAAGTTCCCGGGTTTCTGTATTTATATGTATTTATTTATTTGCCAACGCCCATCAGCCAGCTCCTCTGGGAAATGTCTGTTTAACTGAGCTGCAGAACACTTCCATCTTGTGTCCACTTAACATTCTGCAACCGGTATTACTACAGGGTGTTACACCAACAAGACATGTTCATATTGCTTGTTAGTGCATAGAAACTGTAGATGTACTGGAAGGATTGTAATGTTTTGTTCACTATTGCTGATATACTCACCACCTCTTCAGTGCTGTCCCTCACAAAATCATTTGACCAACTTCCTGTGAGCCTAAGGTTTTAAAGACCCACACCCTGGGAGTATGTCATCAAGCTGCCCTGGACCCACAGGAGAATGTTGCAGAGAATGGTGCCATGCCATCATATGTACATGTTCTCTGGAGAATTCCAAACCACCCACCAACAAAGACAGAAGAAAAGGAAGAGGAACCTGTATGTCACATTACTGGATCAAACAGATATGCATGTATAGAGAGATTTAAAGTAAAGAGAAAAATGGTGGGATGGCTTGGATGACTGTGAGGTGAGTGATGTTTATTAAGCTGGAATTGGGCTTTAGGATACTTAGAGCAATATTAAACTTAAAAACAAACATTAATTATAGCTGCTTACCAATTCTTAGATGTGATGGCTGCATTAGTTTCTTTTATCTTTCCTTTATTTTCATCTGGTGATTCTGCCAGTAAGTTTGTTTTTCAGGAGAACAAGATGTCCTGCAGATGTAGCAGTTAGAGGGATGAGACAAACCATTTACCACTGAGAAGGGTGCTTAGAATGATCTGCTTTTATTTATTCATGTAAAATCTATATCCGAAAACAAAAAAAACTGTTGCTTTAACTGCTTTAGCCAAAGCGTGGCTTCAATTTGTTAGTGTACTTCCGCTACAGTACAATAATAACCCCCAGCATTGGTGTCATTGAATGCAGTAATAACCCTCAGTGTTGGTGGCAGTGGGTTCAAGTAATAACCCCCAACACTGGTGTTAACGGGCTCAGTAACAGTCCCCAGCATTGATGTCAGTGGGTACAGTCTTAACTCCCAGCATTGGTGTCAGTGAGTGCAGTAATAACCCCCAGCATTGGTGTAAAAGGATCAATATTAGTATTATCTACAAATTCTACATATAATCTAAGTTTGGCCTTGATTACAGATAATATGTATAAATGTTCCAAAGGAAGGAAAACGTATTGAATCAAGACATCTATGGCCTTCAGGGAGATGGTTTAGAAAGGAGGATACCCAACTGAGAGATGTTCTGGTGGAGGGGGAATTGAGATCACTTAAAGAATTAATAGAGAAGAAGGGAGATATCTTTATTAGAATAGATGAGTGGAAATATCATCAATTGAAATGTTTTATTGGAAACCTCCCGAAACCCCTGAGATTAAAACAGGAGTGGAATATGTTTGAAAGGCTGTTAGAAACACGAAGGGATAGGAAGCACGGTATTTCAAAAACCTATAGAATACTCACAGAATTAGACACAAACACAAAGTTAAGTTTTATAACAAAATGGGAAAGGGACATGGAAGTTGGGTTTGACGAGGACAAACAGAGAAAGATGTTTAGATTGATACACGAGAATGTTAGTATGAGAGAGGTTGAGATTAATTATAAGTGTATGACACTTGTGTTGAGCACAAGATGAATGGGGAAAATTCAAAAATGTGTTGGAGAGGATGTGGAGAGATAGGCACGGTGTTTCACATATGGTGGAAATGTCCGAAAATCCAGGTTTTTTTGGAAGGTAATAGTCAAATTGATTGAAGAAATAACTGAAATTGACATAGGGTTAGACCCAACGACGTGCCTCCTACATAATGTGGAGACATCTGTAAATAAATACAAAAACTCAGGCGTCTGGTACTTCTTAAATGCGGCGAAAGGGTTGATACCCAAGTTTTGGCAGAAAACTGAGGTACTGAAGGAGGAAGACTGGATTAATAGAGTAAACCAGATAGGTAGAATGGAAATATCATACCATATGCAGGAAGATAGCATGGGAGTTTATTATATGAGATGGGAAAAGTGGGAAAAAGCAGGATTGAAAAAGAAATATAGGAAACTATGAACTAGGATGTAAGCTAAAAATTAATAATGCCTCGAGAGATTAGAATGGGTTAGAGTCTGCAGAGGGGGAGGAGGGGTGGGAAGGGTTGGGGTGGGATGGGAAAGAAAAGAGTTTTTAGAAGGGGAAATGTAGAAATGTTATAAATGCCTATTTATATGTGAATTGTTTCCCTTTTTGGGTATTTGTATTTATATGAAAAATTTAATAAATATTTAAATTAAAAAAAAAAGACATCTATGGCCTGCACAAATAAAGGGGTTCTAGAAAGTAAAATTTACATTCACAAAGTCTAAACCAATACTTTATTGTACTGCTTTACATTCCAAAATTTGTGGCAATGAAGCCATGCACAAAGAGGGGGCCCACAGAGAACAATGGACAAGTGAATTGTGCACCACCAACTCCCTCTATTTTGTAGAGCAAGTTCCAAAATGTCAAAATATCCTATTTGTGAATAAAATCCAGCAGAACTGTACCTGGACCTGACAGTAGATGACTCATTTTTTCCTGCTCTGTGATAGTTGATAGTTGTTATTGATGGTCTTCTGGTTTTGTAAGGATTGGGTTAATTCAGGACTGGCCATCACACTGCTAAGCTTATTTCTATTAGATCCCTCTTAGTGATTTTTACACCACTTTACTAATTTTGTAGTACTAGTGATGTCAGCTGCTGTAAATCAGTGACTTCTGTACTATTTTATAAACCATTTATATCTACAATTCCCAGGTTTTGTGCCCTTGGGCTTATACAGAGCACAGTCAACTGAACCACAAGCCTCACATAATTAGCAAAGCTAAACAAAATACGTGATAACATATCACTGCAAATAATATAATGTAATATGGTTATGGAGTTCAATAATATACGCAGGAACATGAAAGACAGTCATTAAGAATTATCTCCTGAAAATGTCCCTTCCTTGTAAATAATAATGTAAACAATGACATGCAGAGATGAAGGTTAAAGTTGGGACTTGATTGTCTATCATGTGTAGTGAGGAAAATGATGTACGTGAATACTGCTCTTCTTTATGGCACTTTGCTGTACTTCACATACCTTTAAATATTATTTGGTAAACATATGTGCGGGGAGCAGTATTCAGTGCCCAATAAAGAAGAGAACTCACACAGAATCAGGTGTAACGTATATTCACAGTAACATAATGTACAACAGTGGTGGCTTACATGTCTGCACTAGTCAGAGCACTTCCAATGGACCACACAGCAAGATCAGCACACTGTACTGATACCTGACAGCATCCGTTAGAGGAGGTGGCTGTGAGTCAGACCTCTACAGGTACCTGAACAGGAAAGGCTGCTTTCCAAGGCACGTTGAAGGTCCCCAATCTGTCCCTCCTCCACAGGAACCTCTCCTTATGCTAAACGTTCTCCCTAGTCAGCAGGAGTTCTGTCCCCAACCTAACCACTTGCCAAAATTGTGCCAACCAAAGGGGGACAGAGCTGTTTATTAGCATGGCCCACACCAAAGATGGATGCAGGGGTCACCAGGACAGTAGTGTCTAATCAGACACTGGCTTCCCTGATGACACTTGTGGAGCCTTAAAGGAACATGGGCTCTCCCTCATCCACCGTTCTCCTGGATGGCAGCCACTGCACAGCACCACCCTAGTGAGTTGGCCATACTACACCTGCCTATACGAAGATAGTCAAATTCTACTCATATCAGGTGGAATTAAAACATTAAAGGTTTACTCTACTCAAAAAGGAAAACACTTTATGAGATGTATACAGGGAGCAAAATCTACCTGCTCAGGACTTTGTTTATTCATCCAGACATTTCCCTTGATCAGAAATGTAGTGATCCTAAGGGCTCGTTCACATGAACGGTGCCCTCTGGAGAGTGATATGCAGTGGACTGATTTTCAGAGGTATTTGGCAGGTGGTAAGGAGGCGATATGTTGCCTCCTCACCGGCTGATTTAATCCTATAAATGCCGCACTATTGCACATTGTATGCAGTTTTGGAGCAGTGGTGGTGCGACTCCATAGACCTGCATTAGTCAAGTTCAGTGGCAGCAATGCCCACCAAAAGCAATATGCTTTATAATTTTTTGTTGCGGCCACAGCATGTGTTCAGCTGTGAGTGGCTGCATATCAGTGTTCAGGTGGGCAGTCAGGGGTTGGTAAAACTGTGGCTCAACTGCCTGGTTTTACTACCCCAGTCCCCCGGCCTCTTGTGTGAACGAAGTGAGGTGATTGATTGAGAAGCTGGAACACACACTAAGGCTCCTCCTGATTCTCATATGCAGAAAGTCTAAACATTATCAGTAATAAAGAGTTTCCTACAACCACCAAACTTGCCTTAGAAGATGGAATATGGTTGGTGATACAGAAAGCAGGCAGAGAGAGGAAATTCAATCCTACTGTCCTCCTACTGGCACTGTTAGATGATCTGTGGAAATCTGGCTACAGGGGATTACCAAAATTGCAGATTAAACCGAATGAACTTTCAGACTGTACTGCATCGGCAATGTTTACCGGATTGCACTAGTGCCTACCATATCCACTTTACGCCTGCCTGTCCACAATGTACTGCAGATGGGCGACCACTGTAGGCAAAGCGACGTACGGGTACATTACTGCCTACTTCTGTGTTTCATCCAGAACCTGTTTATAGGCTGTGTACAATCACAACACAGAATTCTGTGTTTTTAAACACCAGAGAGCTCTGTACAGAGGGAGCGATCGGTAAGTTTCTCGTCCCTGCAAAGCAGGAATGAGAAGTTTAGACATTGTTTAGTAAAAGAAGCATGCATTACACACATTACACAGAGCTAGGCACATATTTAACCCCTTGATTGCCATAGATGTTAACCCCTTCCCAGCTAGTGTCATTAGTACAGTGACAGTGTATAGTATGATCACTGATCACTGTATTAATGTCACTGGTGATGTCAGTGGCAGTTAGTCAGTGTCAGTTAGTGTTAGATTGCCGGTTACACTCCCGCAGCCACATTATAAGTCACTGATCGCTGCCAATAGTAGTATAAAAAATGATCCACTATTTATCCTATAGTTTGTAGACACTATAACTTTCACATAAACCACTCAATGTAAACTTATTGGAGCTTTTTTTTAGTAAAGACATGTACCAGAATATATTTCGGCCAAAATTTATGAAGAAATTAGATTTTTTTAAATTTATTGGATATGTTTTGTAGCAGAAAGTAAAAAATATACAGTCTTTTTTTTGTTTTTTTTAAATTTTCTGTATCTTTTTGTTTATATCCAAAAAATTTAAAACCCAGCAGTGATCAAGTACCACAAAAAGAAAGCTCTATTTGTGTTAAAAAATGATACACATTTAGTTTGGTTACAGCGTTGCATGACTGCACAATTACCAGTTAAATTAGCACAGTGCTGTATAGCAAATAATGGTCTAGTCATGAAAAGGGTAAAATCTTCCGGAGCTGACATGGATATAGATAATATATAAACAATCCTGTCCTTGGTTTATCAGATGGCATACATGCACTCACCACCCAAAAACTCCATAGCCCATGTCAATACACTTTGGTAGTTAATAAAGTACTGCAAGTACATTTCAGCCCTGCACTGACAGAATACCTGACCGCAACACAGCTAGGGAAATGGCCAGTAAACTATAGGAGGCTTGATAGAAAAAACACACAATATTCTGTACCAGTAACATCAAGGCTCACTGTATGGGACCGGCTTGGTATTCACTTCTCTTGCCAACAACATTCCCTTGACCTCACATAGCACAATTATAGGCCTTTTTTAGATGAGCTGTCTGCTAGAACGTGCTCACTCAAACAGTTGCAGCTGAGATTAAGGAATGTGTGACCTAAATTAGCAATGAATTAATAGTTTTTTTTTAATTCAAAGGAATTAATAGTTTTAAACGCAAAGATAAAACAACTGCAATAGCAAACTGAAGTCACTAATTCATCTGCATACATTAAAGTTTTTTTTTGCCTAGATATCTATACTGTGGAGACATTTGCTTATATACAATTGAATTACTTTCTAATAGATACCGTAATAAGATATTGTTTTATTGCCCTTTTGGGAGACTTAACAGTGTCTACATCTGAGGTAGAATGGTGCCAATGTAAACATGCCCTCCTGGCCTAAGTATCAAAACTCCCCTATAGGACTCCCTAGGTTTGTGTTGTTGATGTTTAGACAAACTTCCCAGAGCTGACACAGTTACATAGAGAAGATTAATATATGTTTGAAAGGAGCAGACAAATGTGCTTCTAAGGGAAGGAGGATTTTATATTTGGATATTAGCTTCTTGTGAATTAGAGGGTATCAGGGCTAATGTTGGCAGTGATGTGTCTTGGGCACATTCTGGTTGTTGGGGCCAAGTAGTATTGCTGATACTATTCAGGAGTCATTGTACAGTCAGGAGTTGACAATGCAAATGGTTTGGGTTGGTGGGCAACCAGCAAAGGGCATAGTGCATAGTTAGGTATTGGCAATGTTGTGGTTTATAGGTAAGTGTACAGCCAGGTGTTGGCAATGCTGTGATCACAAGCCAATTAACAGTCACATGCTGGTGATGTTGTAGGTAGGGGGTGAGTGGACATTGGGGTGTGGGCTTCTTCTCAGTGTAAAACCAGGCGTCAGTAAGTCTATGGGTTGAGACACCCATGTATAACCAAATGGTAATGATGTTGGTTGGGGGAATGTGCACAGTCATTGGTGATAATTTTGGTGATGCTGGGGGGTTAGGATTTAGCTTGTAAGTACAGGACAGTATTCAATCTTTATTATGAAAGCATATAATGTATCCATTCTGTAGTAGGGGCTCAATGCCCCTTTGAGCTTCTAGAAACATACAACTACAGGTACTTTCCCAAGCATTACAGAGACTGCAGTAACAGTGAATGTCTCTGTCCTTCCTTCTTTAGGGGAAAGCAGACTGTGACCAGTGGGATTTGAAAACACCCTGGTGTCAGTGGGAGTAAACAATCCCCATCATTGGTTTTAGTGGTAGGAACAATGCCCCAATATTGGTTTCAGTGGGGGGAACAGTGCCTCATCATTTGTGTCAGAAAAAGGCCAGAAAAAGGTAAGCAAAGGTCCACATTCGGGCCATAGGCTGCATTTTGGGGACCACTGAAGTAGAGCAACTGCACGCTGTGCTCTGCAATTAGATTTTGTATAGTAAAATTTTCTTCATAGTTCTATCTTAGGGACAAAGTCATTGTTTCATAGGATTACTTTTCACAATCTCACACTTTTCTTTCATAGTTCTATCTTAGGGACAAAGTCATTGTTTCATAGGATTACTTTTCACAATCTCACACTTGTTTGACACACAGTACAAGTTTACAAAAAACACAATCATGCCATGTCAATAATTTGCCTTGTATAGAATCTAGTAGTTGCTAGTTTTTGACTTGTATAACTGTGAGATAAAATCAGAATATTGGGATATAAGACTTTTTCCTCTTTTTTAAATTAATGTTTTATAGAAACTGAACATTAGATTTGTTGTAGCACGCTGCAGAACAGGTCACATTCTCTGATATTTTAACCAGCATCTGCTTTACAAGGCACATAATAGATCATGACAATGCATATCACACAACAGGAATTAGTTTCATTAAACTGCAGTTTAATATTCAATTGAAAACTCCAAAGCTTGACACGTAGACTATATGTTCTAATGAGAACTAATGCATTCACTTGGAGCCATAATTAAAAATAACAGTTTAAATATACTAAAATTCATTCAACACAAGTGGTGTCTTGTTTGCTTAAATAGACTGTTGGCACCAGCATAATTACACTCATCAAGAGTTTGTTTCGCATGATACCTCCAAGGAATAAATGCATTAACTATTACATCTCGCAGCTGAAGAGTCAGTAGGCAAAGTCAGGCATAATACACTGCTCCAAAAAATTAAAGGAACACTTTTTAATCAGAGTATAGCATCAAGTCAATTAAACTCCTGGGATATTGGGATATTGGTCTGGTCAGTTACGTAGCAGAGAGGGTTGTTAATCAATTTCAGTTGCTTTGGTGTTAATTAAATTAACATCAGGGGCACTAGATGGGCAACAATCAGACGACCCCCAAAACAGGAATGGTTTTACAGGTGGAGGCCACTGACATTTTTTTCCCTGCCTATTTTTTTCTTTTTCCCATTAGTTTTGCATTTGGCTAGGGTCAGTGTCACTACTGGTAGCATGAGGTGATACCCGGACCCTACAGAGGTTGCATAGGCAGTCCAACTCTTCCAGCATGGCACATCAACATGTGCCATTGTCAGAAGGTTTGCTGCGTCTCCCAGCACAGTCTCAAGAGCATGGAGGAGACAGGCAGTTATTCTCGGAGAGCTGGACAAGGCTGTAGAAGGTCCTTAACCCATCAGCAGGACCAATATCTGTTCCTTTGTGCAAGGAGGAACAGGATGAGCAGTGCCAGAGCGCCACAAAATGACCTCCAGCAGGCCACTGGTGTGAATGTCTCTGACCAAACAATCAGAAACAGACTTCATGAGGGTGGCCTGAGGGCCCACATCCTCTAGGCCCTGTGCTTACTGCCTAGCACCATAGAGCACGATTGGCATTTGCCATTGAACATCAGAATTGGCAGGTCCGCCACTGGAGCTCTGTGCTTTTCACAGATGAGAGCAGGTTCACCCTGAGCACATGTGACAGACGTGAAAGGGTCTGAAGTAGCCATGGTGAACGTTATGCTGCCTATAACATCATTCAGCGTGATCGTTTTGGTGGTGGGTCAGTGATGGTCTGGGGAGGTATATCCATGGAGGGACGCACAGACCTCTACAGGCTAGACAATGTCACCCTGACTGCCATTAGGTATCGGGATGAAATCCTTGGACCCATTGTCAGACCCTACGCTGATACACTGGGTCCTGGGTTCCTCCTGGTGCATGACAATGCCCGGCCTCATGTGGTGAGAGTATGCAGGCAGTTCCTGGAGGATAAAGGAATTGATACCATTGAATGGCCCCCACGCTCGCCTGACCTAATTCCAATAGAACACCTCTGGGATATTATGTTTCAGTCCATCCGATGCCACCAGACTGTCCAGGAGCTCAGTGATGCCCTGGTCCAGATCTGGGGGGAAATACCCCAGGACACCATCTGCCGTCTCATTAGGAGCATGCCCCAACATTGTCAGGCATGCATACAAGCACGTGGGGGCCATACAAACTACTGAGTACCATTTTGAGTTGCTGCAATTAAATTTCAGCAAAATAGACTAGCCTGCTGCATCATTTTTTCACTTTGATTTTCGGGGTGTCTTTGAATTCAGTCCTCTGTAGGTTGATCATTTTCATTTCCATCAAACAATGGGGCATCCTTACATTCCTAACACATTACCCAGTCCATATCAGTATAGATATCCAGCATGATATTTTCCCCATTGAGATCTGATGTGTTTTCAAAGTGTTTTTTTGAGCAGTGTATAAGACTTAGATTTGCTGTTGATGTCACTCAGAACTGTCTCTGATTGCCATCCACTTACAGGTGACACAGAGTTCAACTGGCCAATGAGATCTGTCTGGCTACAAGAACTAATCACTAACGATCGACATAGATAGGGGGTTTCCATTTGCAATTAACAGCATTTCTTAAGCTGAGCTCCAGGCAAGTGGCTAAATATACAGTTGAAATACTTACATGGGAGCTGTTGTATTTGTAATGTTGTCCAGCCAGTCCTGAGATTTACACATCCACAGACCTGACTTTTCTCTATTGCACTTAAAGTGATTTTAATTGCTTAATTTTATTTTATTTTTATTTAATAAAACAACAAACATGTTATACTTACCTTCTCTATGCAATAATTTTTCCCAAAGCAGCCCTGATCCTTCTCTTCCTTCTCTCGAGTCTCTGGCTACGCGCTCCTGATCCCCCTGCTGAGTGCCCCTATGGCAAGCCACTTGTTATGGGTGTACCCTTCTAAACTTCCTTTCAAGCCCCTCCACTCCCTCCTCACTGGCTGTGATTGACAGCAGCAGGAGCAAATTGCTCCTTCTGCTGTCTCTGAGCCAGTGAGGAGAGAGAAAGCCGAAAGAGCCGCTGCTCTCGTGTACATCACTGGATCAAGATCGGGCTCAGGGAAGTATAAGGGGGGCGGGAGAGGAGCTGCAGTCAGATGAGTTTTTACCTTAATGCAGAGAAAGCAAGGTTAAAAAAACCTTTTGCCATTAGAACCACTATAAAATTGGATTCCAGGCAGATGTTAACAAAACACACACACCACAGTTATATTAAAGTGGAACATAATGCTAACTATAAGTATTCTTAAAAATGCCTGCACCCCTCTTCCCACTTATTCTGCATTGCCTATATAAAAAAGATCCATGTACATAGTTTTTTTTAATCTAGTCTAGTCACATGATCCGGCAGCTCTGGCTCCCCTGTGTCAATGAGCAGCTGCTGTAGGTGAGAGTAGGGAGTGTCAACAGCGGAAGGGCAATGGGAGCTGGCATGTCATGGCTCCAGTAATTCAGAGCTGTTGTCAAGTGATGACTTAAACAGGGGGGCCAGAGTGGTAGGATCATCACCTGACCGGAGCAGATTAAAAAAAGCTATTTGGGTAGATCTTTTTTTATATAGACTATGAAACATAGGTAGGTGGAGGTAGCAGGCAGCATTTTTATGAATACTTATAGTCAGCCTTTACTTCCACGTTGATATTTGGCTTGATATTAGCCTCCTGTAATCACCTATACCAGGGGTGGGCAAACTTTTTGACTTGAGGGCCGCAATGGGTTCATATATTGGACCCGGGGGCCGGACCAAGAGTAGATGAATGATGTGTATGTGTCATCCATAGTAAGTATAGTAATATTCCCCCATAGTAAGCATAGTAATTAATCCCCCATATAGTAATTCATCCCCCATAGTAATTCATCCCCCATAGTAATTCATCAATTCTCTGATGGGGGGCACAGTCTCTTATGGGGGTGCTGCTTATGATGGAGTGCGGCTTTGAATGAGTGCAGAGCAGTTAAACACAGCAGTTGAACTAAAGCAGGAGAACTTAAGCAGCAGGAACACAACAACAGCAAGAAACTCTACTGCATGCTGGACAGACTGCAAGGAAACACCCTGGGAAATATCTTTTACATACCTGAGTCCCACTCCGTGTACCTTTTATATAATACACCCCTCTTCTCCTCTTCATATTACTATCCTCTGTTCCCTAATCTCATTTCTTTACCCCTCTGCTCCACCCCAAAAATTGTACATCTACCCCTCATTGCTATCATCTCCCTACTATTGCTTTCATCACCTCCCCAAAATGCCTCTTCCACTCCTCCTTCTCATTTTCCTCTCCTCTGTTCCCAAAATCCATTCACTATATCCCTCTGCTCCTCCCAAACATTTGTATATTGTGCCCTCACTGCTTCCCTCACCCCTCTATGGCACCTACCACCTCCTCCTATTACTCCGCTCTCCCACTGACCCAAACACCTCCACTAGTAGTTTCTCACGCTCCTGCACATCCCGCTCCCATGCCACCTTTCTCACCCTTCTCCTCCTCATAACCGCGGGGGACATCTCCCCGAATCCTGGCCCTCCACCACCTCCCTCACCCGCACAAAACCCTCCCGCCTCCACGTCCTGCCGCAACCCCCGCAACTTAGTATCTGTCCCCCTGCTCCCTAAAATCTCCCCCCCGTTTTCATGTGCACTCCTGAACGCCCGATCGGTGTGCAACAAGCTTACCGCCATCCACGACCTCTTTGTTTCCCGCTCCCTCAACCTCCTGGCGATTACGGAAACCTGGATCCAGCCCACTGACTCTACCTCCCCTGCTGCACTCTCCTACGGCGGTCTCACCTGGACCCACTCACCCAGGCCCAACGGTCGTAAAGGTGGTGGGGTTGGCCTGCTCCTGTCACCGCTGAGCACCTTCCGAGTCCTCCCAAACCCCCCCTCCCTATCCTTCTCCTCCTTCGAGGCCCACTGCGTCTGACTATTCTCCCCAACCCCCCTAAAGATTGCTGTGATATACCGGCCTCCTGGATCCATACCCCGCTTCCTGGAAGACTTCTCCTCCTGGCTACCCTTCTTCCTCTCCTCTGAGCTACCCACTATCATCCTTGGGGATTTCAACATCCCTGTCAACCTCGACAACCCGGACACAGCCCGTCTCCTCCACTTAACCTCCTCCTTTGCACTTGCACAGTGCATACAATCCACCACCCACTCCGACGGTAATATCCTTGATCTTGTCTTCTCCAACCGCTGCGCTCCCCACAACCTCACTAACACCCCCTTCCCTCTCTCTGACCACAACCTGATTACCTTCTCTATCTCCTCATCCTCCAATGCCTACCCCTCCAAATGTCACACTACTACCAGCCGTAACCTCCGCAACCTTAACCCTGCCTCCCTCCACTCCGCAGCTGATCAACTCCATGACCGCATCCTCCCCCTGTCCTGCCCCGACTTGGCTATGACCGCCTACAACAATGCGCTGTCAACAGCCCTTGACTCACTAGCGCCTTTAACCACACGCAACATCAGACCCCGACCACTCCAGCCCTGGCAGACTGATCACACCAAAACCCTCAAACGACACAGTCGTGCCCTGGAGCGACTATGGCGCAAAACCAAATCCCAACAAGCCTTCACCCGATACAAATCTGCCTTCCACACCTACACCTCCTCCCTCCATACTGCCAAACAAGCCTACTTCCTGACCCTCATCAAGGCCCTCTCCTCCAATCCTCGCCGACTCTTCTCCACCTTCAACTCTCTACTCTCGCCACCCCCACCTCCACCCAGCACCTCACTCACTGCCCTTGAGATTGCCAATCACTTCAAAAACAAGATTGACACAATTCGCAAGGACATTGCCGCAACTCACACGCCTTCTCAACCCGTCCCCTCTCACACAGCTACCCCCTCATCCCCCCTCCCCCTCGACATAACCCACAGGGACTTCGTCGCTGCTCAAACTCCCTCCAACCCCCTTCCCCCTCACTCAGCTACCCCCTCTACACCCCTCTCCCACGGCCCCACCACTGCTCTTACCTCCTCTCCCACCCCACCCTACATTCCTCATACTGAAGCTCCCCCAACACTCCGCACCTTTGACCTTACTACCATCGAAGAAGTCTCCCAGATCCTCTCTGATGCCCGCCTCACCACCTGCCCCCTTGACCCTATCCCCTCACAACTCCTACAACCTCCCTCCCCCTCCATCCTACGCTCCCTCACCCACATCTTCAATCTCTCCCTCTCCTCCGGCACTTTCCCTTCCCCTCTGAAACATGCACACATCACCCCCATACTTAAAAAGCCCTCCCTGGACCCCAATGACCCGAACAACCTCAGACCCATCTCCCTGCTCCCATTTACATCTAAACTCCTCGAGCGCCTAGTCTACACCCGCCTATGCTCTCACCTCAACGACAACAACCTCCTCGATCCCCTACAGTCCGGCTTCTGTCCCCTACACTCCACCGAAACTGCCTTACTCAAACTCTCCAACGACCTGCTAACCGCCAAAGCTAATGGCCACTATTCAGTGCTCCTACTCCTTGACCTCTCTGCGGCCTTCGACACAGTCGACCACCCCCTCCTCCTCAAAAAACTACACTCCCTCGGCCTCAGAGATTCTGCTCTCTCCTGGCTCTCATCCTACCTGTCACAACGCTCTTTCAGCGTTACCTATAATGCCACCACCTCCCTCTCACTCCCCCTCTCTGTTGGGGTCCCTCAAGGCTCTGTCCTCGGGCCCCTTCTCTTCTCCATCTACACCTCCTCCCTTGGCCAACTCATACACTCTCATGGCTTCAACTACCACCTCTATGCCGACGACACACAAATCTATCTCTCAACCCCCCACCTCACCCCCTCGGTCTCCACCCGAATCACACACCTGTTGAGCGACATATCAGACTGGATGTCGCTCCACTTCCTTAAACTGAACCTCTCCAAAACCGAGTTTCTTGTCTTCCCTCCAGCCCGGACACCACCCCCCATTGACTTCTCCATCATGTCCAACAACGCCACCATCAAACCCGCCCCGCAGGCCAGAGTACTTGGTGTCATTTTGGACTCCAACCTATCCTTCCAGCCCCAAGTCCACTCTTTAACAAACTCGTGCAGACTCCACCTCCGCAACATCGCCAAAATCTGCACGTTCCTAACTCCAGAAACCACTAAACAGCTCATCCACTCCCTCATCATATCACGACTCGACTACTGCAACTCCCTCCTCACTGGCCTGCCTCGCCGCTGGCTATCCCCGCTTCAGTCCATCCTGAATACGGCTGCCAGACTCATTCACCTTTCCAACCGCTCCGTTTCCGCCACCCCCCTCTGCCAATCCCTCCACTGGCTTCCGATTGCGCAACGGATCAAATTCAAAATCCTAACACTGACGTACAAAGCTGTCCACCATACTGCCCCGAACTACATCTCTGACCTAATATCCAAGTACCGCCCAACACGCACACTCCGCTCCTCACAAGACCTCCTTCTCTCTAGTTCCCTGGTCTCCTCCTCCCATGCCCGCCTCCAGGACTTCTCCAGGGTGTCACCCATCCTCTGGAACTCCCTGCCCCAACCCATCAGATTATCACCTACTCTCCTCTCCTTTAGGCGCACCCTGAAAACCCATCTCTTCAGGGAAGCCTACCCCGCCCCCTGCTAACTTGCCGACCTCCTCCACTCTTCCTACCACTCCATCCCCCACAGCTATCTCCTCCTGTGCCACCATCCCCTCCCTCCTAGATTGTAAGCTTGAAAGAGCAGGGCCCTCGATCCCCTCATGTTTTGCATTGTATTGGTATTGTTCTGTCACATGTTCTGTCCCCCTTTATAATGTACAGCGCTGAGCGAACTATTGGCGCTTTATAAATACTGTATAATAATAATAATAATAATCCCCCATATAGTAATTCATCCCCCATATAGTAATTCATCCCCCATAGTAATTCATCCCCCATATAGTAATTCATCCCCCATATAGTAATTCATCCCCCATAGTAATTCATCCCCCATATAGTAATTCACCCCCCATAGTAATTCATCCCCCATATAGTAGTTCACCCCCCATAGTAATTCATCCCCCCTATAGTAATTCATCCCCCCTATAGTAATTCATCCCCCATATAGTAATTCATCTCCCATAGTAATTCATCCCCCATATAGTAATTCATCCCCCATATAGTAATTCATCCCCCATAGTAATTCATCCCCCATATAGTAATTCATCCCCCATATAGTATTTCATCCCACATATTAAGTCCCCCCTGTGTCAATTCACTTACCTTTTGCTCCGCTCGTTCCTCTCGCCGTGTTCCCGCGCCGTTCCGGTGTAGCATGAAAATCTGTCTCCTATGAGGATCTGTCCCCCTCGACGTATCTGCGCATGTGCCAGTTTCAGGCATTAGCAGCCAATCGGCGATCTCCGGCACATGCGCAGATACGTCGAGGGGGACAGATCCTCATAGGAGACAGATTTTCATGCTACACCGGTCTTCAGGGCGGACTGTGAGAGGAGCCTAGCTCCCCTCGCGTTCGTCATGCTGCCCCGCCTACACACATCCTGACAGCCATCCTGACAGTATCACGCTCCGCGGGCCGGATTAAAAGGTCCGCCGGGCCGTATACGGCCCGCGGGCCGTAGTTTGCCCATTGCTGACCTATACAGTCTTACTCATACTAGGAAAGGAAGAAGCAGCGTCAGTGTCACTACTGGTAGCATGAGGTAATACCTGGACCCTACAGAGGTTGCACAGGCAGTCCAACTCCTCCAGGATGGCACATCAATACGTGCCATTGTCAGAATGTTTGCTGTGTCTCCCAAGACAGTCGCAAGAGCATGGAGGAGATTCTAGGAGACAGGAAGCTACTCTAGAGAGCTGGACAGGGCTGTAGAAGGTACTTAATCCATCAGCAGTACCGGTATCTGCTCCTTTGTGCAAGGAGGAACAGGATGAGCACTACCAGAGCTCCACAAAATGACCTCCAGCAGGCCACTGGTGTGAATGTCTCTGACCAAACAATCAGAAACAGACTCCATGAGGGTGGCCTGAGGGTCCGATGTCCTCTAGTGGGCCCTGTGACCACTGTCCAGCACCATAGAGCTCGATTGGCATTTGCCATTGAACATCAGAATTGGCAGGTCTTCCACTGGCGCCCTGTGCTTTTCACAGATAAGAGCAGGTTCACCCTGAGCACATGTGACAGACATGAAAGGGTCTGGAGAAGCCGTGGAGAATGTTATGCTGCCTGTAACATCGTTCAGCATGACCGTTTTGGTGGTGGGTCAGTGATGGTCTGGGGAGGCATATCCATGGAGGGACGCACAGAGCTCTACAGGCTAGACAATGGCACCCTGACTGCCATTAGGTATTGGGATGAAATCCTTGGACCTATTGTCGGACCCTACGCTGGTGCAGTGGGTCCTGGGTTCCTCTTGGTGCACCACAATGCTCGACCTCATGTGGTGAGAGTATGCAGGCAGTTCGTGGACAGTAAAGGAATTGATACCATTGAATGTCCCCCACACTTGCCTGACCTAAATCCAATTAAACACCTCTGGGATATCATGTTTCAGTCCATCCGACACCACCAGGTTGCACCTAAGACTGTCCAGGAGCTCACTGATGCCCTGGTCCAGATCTGAGAGGAAATACCCCAGGACACCATTCGTCATCTTATTAGGAGCATGCCCTGATGTTGCTGAAGACCTAAGAGAGAATCCGTGATGATAGGGAGATCCTCCAACAGTTGTCCAACCAGCCTGGAACATAGTTTCTCACCAGTAGAAATCATGGTGTGATACTGGAACTCAGAGTCAGCCTATAAACTCTGCATCTTAGTCTCTAGTAACCTCTAATCTGCTATGCAACTGGACCTCTACTTAATGGACCATCTGATATCTAAACTGAACTGGTGTAGTGCATGTGAGATAACCACAAGGGAAAAGATATACTTCTGTCACCAGTCTTAAAATATGCACATATGTAGCACTTCCCTCTTGAGGTCCGCTGGATTTTTGATGGGTCCCCCCAAACTCTGCACAGCCAGGCAACACGCATTTTCCACACTTTCTCTCAGAGTCAGTAAACAGTCCTTGAGCTTAGGTTTACTGTTTTTTTTAGGGTTTTAGGGTTAACAACTTGGTTGGGGTCTACGGTATATAGGATGCCCAAGGAACTGTAAAAACATCTTTACAAAAGAACCAAAAATCAGGAACAGTCTTAGTAAGGAGCACTGAATCCTCTTTTGTGTACCTCCTCAGACCTCAGATGAAACTCTGCTCATCCAAGGGATTCCATGATCTACCATGGAGTAGTCCCAGATGAGAACTAGTTTAGTATTGCCCAAGGGGTGTAGAAATACTCACACTGTCCTTTTCCTGTAGTTTAGTGGGTTGCAGCTGTTTTCAGGCCTTACGCTGGGATGGCTCCTTCCCTCCTAACAGGCTGTGCTCCCTAGGAGATTGTAGGGCAGTGGATATCCTTCTGTCTGCTCCAACCTGTAAGTAGCCCCCCTCCCATGCTCCACACTCCAGCACCTTCCTTCAGTCTATCTTCCACCTGACTCCAACTTAACTCCTTCTGTTTAGGCTCTCTCATATTTAAGGGTTGTCCTAGTTATCATGCCAGGCCTACTGCCTGGGGATTGGCTAGGTTCCCTTAAACATGCAAATCCAGGCCTCCTCCCCTCCTTCGCCCTTCTTCTAAAAAGAGTAGTTTCTAGAAGGGTGAGAGGGCTCCAGAAGCCCTTACCTGTAGAACCTGACCTGATGTAACATCACTGCTCACTCCCAGGCTGACTCATCCCAGGCTTTTAACAAACCTCTGACTAGTCACAAAAAATCTTATCTACCTAGAGGGCGCTATGCATATATATCCCTAGAAGCTGTGGAAAACAATAGTAAACTGAGCAGAACAGCGGCACCACCTGCCTGGAGTTTGCATGTACTCCCTGTGCCTGCGTGGGTTTCCTCCACGTACTCCGGTTTCCTCCCACACTCCAAAGACATGCTGGTAGGTTAATTGGATCCTGTCTAAATTGGCCCTAGTATGTGTATGTATGAATGTAAGTTAAAGACAAGTTGTACGCCCCTTGAGGGATATAGACTGATGTGTACAATGTACACTATATATGTAAACCGCTGCGTAAATTGAAAGCGCTATAAAAGTACCTGTAATAAATAAAAAAATAAAATAAATGAACTACTAATTATAGCAGCAGCAGCTCCAGCTGCATGGATGGTCATGTGTCTAATGCTGTCTCTACTTCCTGGAAACTTTCCTCCAATGGGGGTTTCTCACCCAGTTAGCAGGGACAGGACATAACTGTCTACGACCAACTAACTCTGTGGTATTTAACCACTTGTCTACTGGACACTTTTGCCCCCTTCCTGGCCAGGCTAATTTTCAGCTTTCAGGGCTGTCGCAATTTGAATGACAATTGAGCGGTCTTGCAACACTGTACCCATATGAAATTTTTATCATTTTGTTTCACATACATAGAGCTTTCTTTTGGTGGTATTTAATCACCATTGGGTTTTTTATTTTCTGCACTATGAACAAAAAAAAACCTGAAAAGTTTGAAGAAAAATGTTTTTCTTTGTTTCTAATAAAAATTTTGCAAACCGGTAATTTTTCTCCTTCACTGCTGTGCGTTGGTGAGGCTGCACTAATAGGCAGCACTGATGGGCACTGACTGGCAGCACTGACAGGCACAGATTGGCAGTACTGACAGGTACAGATTGGCAGCACTGCTGGGCACTGATCGACAGAACTGTTGGGAACTGAAGGGCAGCACTGATGGGCACTTTTGGCGTGTCAATGTAGATGTCTCCCCCTCGGGGTGTGTCCTCCAAGAACTGGACGACCACGCTGTATCTGTCATTCGGCTATAGCTCGGTCAAAAAGTGGTTAACAAGCAACAGCTATTTACAAATACAGACAGTATAGGGCAGCAGATCATTTCACAGTGTTGCAGGGTGTTAAAAGCCTTATTTAACCCAAAACCAAAAATGTAATATATTGCAGCTTACCACTCATTAGATATGGTGGCTACATTAGTTTTTAAGGCTTTTTTCTCTCCATTTTCACCTGGTGATTTGGCTAGTAACACAATTTCTGTATTAGAGTGCCCCCACTTTGAATGAATGAGCACAAGGGGCACAGCGCACAGGGGGCACAGCATACATCAGCATTGTCAGTCTAGGGGAGGGGATTGTTTACTGTACTAGCAGATTTAAATACACTAACACATTGAAGCCAGACTCCAGCTCCCACTTCATAATCAGTTACAACAAACCGTTTTTTTTTTTCCTTTTGGGATTAAAGGTTTACATAAATAATTAAAAGCTGATCATTGTAAGCACCCCTGACAGTGTTATATGGTTTGTCTCATCCATGTAAACTGATACATCCAGAAGAAAGCTTGTTCTTTTAAAAAACAACATACTTACTGGCTGGACCACCAGATGAAAATACAAAAAATAAAGCCTAGAAAAGAAAAGTAAGGCGGAAGCCACATTTAAAGGATAAGTTCACCTTTGGAACATGTTACATGCTCCACTTATTTTTAAGGTGGAACATGTAACATGTTCCCATAGCCGCAGCCTAGCCCGCCGACCCCCCCCTCCCTCTGACAGATAGTATGGGGAAACGTTTCCCTCTACTATATGTCATATTTGAAAACAGCGCAGCCATACGGGGCTCCGCCCACACGGGCACGTCACTCATTCACAGAGTTCTGTGAATGAGTGCCAACAAGTCCCAGCAGCCTTAGCGACTGTAAGCTTGTAGTTTTCAATGAACTACCACGGAGCTATGGAGCGCCGTGGTAGTTCATTGAAGCATCCTGTCAACCTACCAAGCAGATATTCTGACTGGTCTGCAGGAGACCTGCATGGCATCATCGATCTACTGATCACTGGTGCAATGCTTTCCAGGCTCCTTTAGACAAAAATGATAAACACACATTTTTTTACCTGCAAAAAAAATGCTTTAATTATTTTTGTCCAAAAAGTAAACTTATCCTTTAGGAATTGGTAAGCTGCAATATAATAAATGTTTGCTTTTGGGTTTAATACTGTTTTAAAACCAATGTCATAGACAATGCTTGTGACTAAGTATCTCATAGGGGAAAAGGGTATCTGTATTCATAATCCTGAATAAACAGCTAAGTATTTCTAATGCTAAATGAGAAAATGCCAAAAGCGTTAAAAAAGGATGAACGTACAGTTTGATACACATTATTTTTTCACGACAAACATGATTATATTTTGCCCTTAGACCCCGGTCGCACTGGGTGCGAATTACCATGCGACTTGCAAATTTCATGCCAAGTTAACCCTATTGTCTGCAATTACAGCGGTCATACCGGTGCAGTTCTGACTTGGTCAGAGCCACACCAATTTCTAAAGTAGTGCATGCACTACTTTTGGTGCAGTTTCCATAGGCATCCTGACTTTGAAATTGTGCAACTTATAGTGAAGTCGCACGATTTCAAAGTCAAAATTGACGTGACCGGTGTGTTAGTGTGGAGCTAAACAGACTTCCCAAGATTAGCCTTGTGAATATTTCCAGCACTGAGTTAAATCATATAACAAGCCAGGTCTTTTTTATGAATCGAATTACCAAAATGTGTATTACTGTTTAAAATAACAGTGAAAGTTATCAAACCCTTTACAAATATGCAATGCAAATTATTGACTTTGGTGATTTGTTTTTTTTTTTTGATGTTGTCTAAATAAAGTATCTTCAAAAATAATTGAAGCATGGTATTGACTGAAGTATAAGAGGAGAGTGCATGTAATGATGCAGAATCATAACACATTACTAAAAAATGATGACTGCAATGTTATCATAAAAACAAAAATCAATACAATCTTTACTGCACTCTATGTCATTCTTTTACTACCATTGCTAGTGATTAGCAAATCTGCTTGGGTTCATTTTGAGGGCAGGTTTAGTGAACACATTCAAAAATCTGCAAATTGCAAACCTTAAGGGGGGGTGGGCAAAATAATTTTCCCAAGGGGCCACATGAGAAACTGGGACTGTTGTGAGGGTTCAAACTTAATGCATTATTAAACCCAAACCCAAAAATGTAATAGATTGCAGCTTACCAATCATTAGATGTGATGGCTTTAATTTATTTTTTTACCTTTTTCCCCTCTGTACTCACCTGGTGATCTGGCCATTAACACACCAATTAGAGTGTCTTCACTCTGGATAAATAAGCACTGGGGGCACAGCAGACAGCAGCATCGTCAGTCTGGGGGAGGGGGGGGGTTAGTATTAAACATACTAGCATGTTCAAATACACTAACAGATGAAAGCCAAACTCCAGCTCACACTTTATATGCAGTAACAGTTTTTTTTCCATTTTTTGAAAGGTTTTAGATAAATAAATAAAAACTGATCATTGTAAGCACCCCTGTCCATGGTAAATGGTTTGTCTCAACACTCTTAACTGATACATTTGGAGGAGAGATACATTTGGAGGAGTTCTGTTGAAAAATAACAGACTTACTGACCAGATCACCAGCTGAAAATAGATCTAAAAAAGCCTAAAAAGAAAACTATTGCAGAGATCACATCTAAGAATTGGTAAGCTGTAATATAATAAATGATTATCTTTTAATACTGCTTCAATTCTGCTGGAACTTGGAAGGTCCATAAGTACATAAACAAATAGAAAACAAACACCTGACAGTAGTAATAGGCACAGCTGCTCATGAACAGGTCTCTTTCAGGTGGGCAGTGGGGGGTGGTAAAAATGGGGGCTGAGCTGCAGTTTCACTGCCCCCTGGCCACCCACCAGAACTGTAAAATTACTGATGGATAGGGCTGTTCACATGCTGTGGCTACAAAATTTTTAACTTGGTTTGCAAAGCTTGACAAGCTGGACTGTTTGAGATCAATGGGGCCGCAGCACAACTATGTGTAATGTATGCAATTGCAGTGCAGTAGTGATGGATTACAAGGGTAAATCAGGCAGAGAGGAGACAATATAACACCTCCTCAATGCCTGTCAAATGCCCTCTGAAAATCACTGTGACTGTGACAGCAACTGCAGCTGCTGATCCATTCATTCTGTGCCCATTCATAGTACTGATCGTTCTCCCTTCCATAAGGGGAAAGGGGAGGGATCAGTACTGTAAATAGTACCATTTAATCAAAGCGATCACAAGGTACCCAGCCCCTCGGATTCACTGGATACATTGTCTCTGTGTATCCAGTTGTCTAATGAGAGCTTGGTACACAGCGATCACCAAGCAAATTGGCCGTCCGACGGTTATATATTCAATGTCATTCATAAATGGTAAATAAAGGGCCACCAATCTGCCATTGAAAAATGTATATTAGTACAGTGGCTGTGCTGCTATGGCTATTTTAGTGCACAAATATGGAATAACATTTTATGACCATGTATTGTTTAGAAGCTAAGACTCCCCTTTTTATTTGCCAATGAGCCTGTTGGACCGCTTCATGAGATCAGGACATGAAATTATGGTATAGGAAGTAGGGGGAGGGTAAAGGACTTGAACAAGCCATGTGCTGAGGAACAAAGGGATGTTGTGCTGGGAATCTGAGAATGAAGAAGCAGTAAGAAGACTCTGTCACCAAGAAAACCCTATTTAAGTTTCTCTTCAGTATACTGTGTGCATACATTATCCATGATAATTTGATGAGAAGGATAAAGAGTTTGTGCATATATATTGTATGCATATTTTGTATGTGTATCTTTCAGTCTTGTATTGTGTTCCTGTAATTGTAAAATTTTGTATGTACAACATTTTTTTAGTAAAACCACATTAATACACTGCAGAGGTTTAATTGCTTCCTTGCTTATACCGCAAAGAACCCTAAAAGATGCAAAACAAAACAAATGGGGGCTCATCCGGGGTTTACACCATACTGCAAAGTTTTTGAAGACATGGACTTTATAGGCACTATAATATCCATTAAAATGTTAACAATTTTATTGAAAATTCACAAATAAGACAATATTCATGATCATAAAATTTTCTGGACTTCCCAAGTACTATCAAGACCCCCTGTGTTATACATAAGCCATGGCTTGGCTAGGTGCTAGATGGGGCTTCTTGATCTATTTAGATCGAAGCTCAACATGTTTTGTGATAATTATCGCTTCTTCAGGAGCTGTATTGAGTGTTTTTAACTAAGCAAGCAATACAATCATTATACAACTGACATACTGATATAAACTGTCAACGTAATATTATTCCATTACATCATTAAAAAATGTTCTCAAGGCAACAATATCTCAACACTTACAACAACTACTAAATGCATTTGCACATCCAGGTATGTGAGGACCCAACAAGAAGTAGGAAAAGGTGCTCTAAGGACACAAGTGGTATATGCACTAATTCATATGGGGGTAATAAATCACCCAACCAATAGTATTGAATAAGACCATTATAAACTTATATTTTTATCACAAGGGTAGAGGGGGACACCCCTGGGTAAACCTATATAACGTGTATTCATTAGTACTACCCTAATAATAGACCAACAATAGTCCAGGGCCCAGAAGGTCATCCTCATCTCCCATTTAAACAACATATTACTTACCTCCTGGGACTGAGGTACAAAGTACAAAAACAAATTCAAACAATGCACAAAGGGCTCATTGTGGCGATCGCGGCATCAGACCCCAGCCCTTCTCACCAAACTTGTGACCGAAGGACTAGCCAATCTAAAACCGCGCTGTCACGTGCGTAACAATGCCACGCCCAGCTGCACTCTGCACAAGGATTTTCCAGCTAATGGACCACAACCTGTGAGCCGGCAGCCTGAGAGCAATTGTTACTGGGTCAGGTTAATTACGCAATTAACCCTTCACACTGCCACCACCTCCTTTTTGTACAGAAAAAGAGGAAACTCGGCAATATCAGCAATAACACTATGATGTTTGAATAATCGTCGGTATACCACTGTCACCGCAGGCAGAGATATACCGAAGTTTAAAACACACACACAGTAGCACTCTTCAGAGGCAGGGATTCTTAGTTTGCATTAAAGAGCTTTAGAAACAGTTCAACACTTTCAGAAAGTAAGATTTCTTACTAAAAGGTCAAAAGGGTGCAATAAAAATATTTACAGAAAAAGATGTAGCCAATATATATATATATAAATATATACAAAGAGCAATAGCACAGCAAAGAGATAACAGACAGAAGTTTAAATGGATAAAGTACTTGCCATCAGCCTTGGGTTAAGCAGATCAGGTTTGAGAGCCAAAAGGATGCCTTATCTCCCAAAGTTAGTTCCAATGTTAAAAGGGAGAATCTTCAACTTTTTTCAACTCAGCTTAGCTTAGCTTTTTCTAGGAACTCAGCAGGGTGTCTCCCTGAAGCAGAGAACCAATTGCCTCATTTGGGGAGGGAGTTGTAGGCGGGGAGCTCAGGCTCTGACCAAAGCCCTCAGAAATTATACTTTGGTCAATAACTTTTCCTAGGTACATGTAACATTCCACCCACGGGTAGATTAATGCGCAGAATCGTCTGCTGAACGTCTACATATGAAATATGACATACCTGCTGGGATGGTTAAGGAGATATAAATTTCTGCTCTCCTGTTGATCTCAGCTAGGGGATGTAATATATCAAACGATTTGTATTAAAGTGAGCCATCCAAATATGTGCTCCATGTTTGTGTAAATCTTTCATAATCCAAGATATGTAATCATAGAGGAAAATGGATGTTGAATGTGGTGTCTGGTTTACTGTATATCTGGAATATCTTTGAGCTCAGTGAAGGACTTGGTTTATGGCTTTACGATATCCCTGATTGAGAAGTTACCAGACATCTAGGTACCAGCTCGGTTGTAATTTTATAGCCCTGGCGCCCTCCCTCTGTCATCATCCAGACCTCATGTCACTCAACAGAGAGGGATGGGAGATATCGGAGGAATCTGATTTGGGAGAGAGAGATACAATATGGAGGGGTTTGGAACAAAATGGATGACCGAGTCCATCTCTGTGTGCATGATTACTACACTCATATCTTCTCGACACTATAGGTTGCAAGTAATCACTATCATTATGGCAGCCATATTACAAAAGATAATAAACTAGTCACCTTCAAGGGAGGGTTATAATTATCATTCTGGGGGGGTAGTTAGTGTTAAATTCTTAGTGATACCACTCTGCCTCCCATCCAGACAGGTCAAAACGTCTCCAATATGACTCACCTCCTGGGATTAGAGTGCAGGGTACCAGGGGTATAATTCACACACTGCGCAGAAAGCAAATACATATAAAATCTTCACAACCATGCAAGCAATGATCGCTCTGTATCTCTCATGCCACCATATTGCAGAAATTCAGACATGGAACCCTGCAAGGGAGGGTGTAGACTAGTTAATACCATCTATTCAAAGTGTGATATTAGCCCACTAACAAGAAAGGCCACAGCCAGTACAAACCTGCTGTACAACATATGACACTGCATCTGTCAGCTACCTGACCGAAGGCTGCAATAAAGAGAGGGCTCCCCTTAAGGCTAAGTGCAGTGCGCCCCTGGAGGTGGAAACAGGAGGTGCAGTGCCCAAAGAAGCACGGGTTTCCAGTGGTGATGCTGCTTGGAGATGCCTGATGAAATGGAACCCATGGGTGCTCCGTTTGCAGGAGGAGTTTCTCCAGAGAACACGTGGATCCTGGAGGATGTGTAGAGTAGTCAGTAGCCAGAGCCATGGTCAATATGGAACAGCAGACAGGAGCAATGTCAGGATCAAGCAGGAGTCATACACAGAGCAGCAGACAGGAGCAAGGTCAGGAGCAAGCCGGGGTCATACACAGAGCATCAGACAGGAACAAGGTCAGGATCAAGCCGGGGTCATACACAGAGCAGCAGACAGAAACAAGGTCAGGATCAATCAGGAGTCATACACAGAGCAGTAGGCAGGAACAAGGTCAGGATCAAGCAGGAGTCATACACAGAGCAGCAGACAGGAACAAGGTCAGGAGCAAGCCGGGGTCATACATAGAGCAGCAGACAGGAACAAGGTCAGGAACAAGCCGGGGTCATACACAGAGCAGCAGACAGGAACAAGGTCAGGATCAAGCCGGGTCGGTAACGGGAATTCAGCAGTAAACTCAGGAACTCAAGAACGGGAGGGGCTGACAATAATCCAGCAATCACTGAGCAGAGCTGCAGTCCTTATAAAGGCCACTGAGTGTCAGCAGTTAGTGCACCCTGAGTATGCAAGTGCGTTTTCACCTGCCTATGCGCATGCGCACTTCTTTGCGCGAATTAGGGTGGTCATATTGAGCATTGGCGCATTTGCCCGAGCTTCCTCGTCTTTTCTGCTGACAGCATCCATCGCATGCATGCATAATCTGTGAGATCCATCACATGCCTGCCAGAGCTACCAAAGATCCTCCCCTTTATGTGGATCCCTGCCCACAACACCCATATTTGTGCTAAGGTTCAACTGAAGCAGACCTGTTTCTTGTTGTTTGTGCTAGAAAAAATGCTGCATACACAGTTTAGGAAAAGCAAGGCTACAGTAGTGTCTGGTGTCCAGGAGCAGGTGTGCAACCTGCCTACTTGGGCCAGAGACAGCCAATATTTGTTGCAAGGGAGCTTGCTAGGTATGCTTCGCCTTTTACCAGGGCTTGATGGAGTGGGATATAGCCTCAGATTTGTCCTCAGATATTAGTCTTAAAAGTTTTGAGTTTAGTAAGGGAGAGAGGAGGACAACAGCTGTGTTTGGTTTGCACTTCCTTCATGCACTACTTACTGAATCTGAAAAGAGGAAAAAGACAGAGGTAGAATGAGACTTACTGAAAAAGCAGAAGCTTGCAGTGGTGACCAAGTGTTTAGAAGACACTGCAAGCAAGGCAAGGGATTTAGAAAGTAGTGCACTCAAAGTGAAACCTGCAGTAGCTTCAAAGTGTGTTCACACCATTGCAGGCAGAGCTGAAGATTTGAATCAAGTCTATTGATGCCCTAACAAAGGACAAAGGCCCAAAGCCTGAAAGTTGAAGTAGGACACGTACTACTGCTACTTTCCATAAGCGGGAAGCTGTGAATCTGAGCAACTCAAGAAGAAGTCTGCGAACGTGCGAAAAACGAAAAACCCGTACGTGTTCACAAAAAACGTGCAAGTGCAAAACACCACACATAAAAGTGCACTTAGGGGTGTGCTTTGTCCTTCCCCCCCGAAGGGGATGGACCTCTACCCTGATCCCCCGGGCTCGAAGCTCCTGACAGGGACAAGGTTCCCATGTGGTCCGCCTAGCCAAAAGGCCTGGCGGACCCCGTTCCTTGTAGCCAGCCACCAAGTACTTGGTAAGGGGGCTCTTCCGAAGAGAAAACCCCCTAGGGACAGGGGAGGAAGGAACCAAAAGGCCACACATCCTCCCCCTAGACTTCAGGGTAGGCCCGAGGACCCACACCCTACCATCCTGTGAGAAAGAAAACACACACAAAAGTGAAAAGTGACAAACGTGGGGAAAAAATAAATTAAATAAATAAGTGGCCGTGCAATTGTGAACTGGCCAGGCCCTGAGGCCCGTAGCAAAAATTGCCCAGGACTTAGCCAAAAGGCCTAGCTCTAAAAGGCGCAGTGCAGGAAAAGTGTAGAATCAGTGACCATGTGCCTTTTCACACGTTGGGGTCCCACACCCAAGTGTTACTAAGAGCACCCCTGAGGCGACCACTCTCAGGGGGCACTGGTTCGCGGACTTTCTGCCTCCCCGGCCCCCTGGCCAGACAAGGTAGATCCATTCAAACTAGGAGAAACTGGGCCCCTCCGGTTTTCCAGGGGGAATTACTCCCGGGCCCCAGCAGCCTGTGGTTGCCTCGGTTTCTGTTCCAGCCTGTACTAACCATCAGGACCCCCATCCTACCAGCAGGGGTATTATACAACCAATCATCCCCGCAAGCAGGAATGATGGTGGAGCACCCCTACTGGACACTGATAAGAACAGATACTACACTTGATCTTAGCCAAAAGGCCAAAGAGATGGACGAGTTGAATCAGATAAAATGAAGGCAAGGACTATGATCTCCAGGACACAAATGTGGACTGATTTCCTTAAAGAAGAAATACACTGCATGTGAGCACCACAAACCAAAAGCGCTATTTAATTTGTTTTTAATATTCAAAGCAAACTCGCCCATTCAGCCATGTCTCCATGCTTTATTTTGCTGAGATTCAGTCACATTAGCAGTTTTTGTTGTCATAGACTGGGACACATTGCTAGAGAGTGCCATGCTGTGAAGATTGACCAACAGCAGGACAGAATGGAGAGACGTGTTTTTGCTGGAAATCTATGCCTTTTCGTGAGAATGTTACAAGGTAACAGCGTGCACCCTACAATCATTTTGCAGTTATATATGGGCAGATAGAGAAATGTGAGCAGTGAGCTATGCTATTTGGCACACTTGGAAGGAACATATAATCCGTTTGGTCTTTTGCGCTTTTAAGATAATGGACATTGAGAGGTGGAGCAGGCAAAGCAGATGACCAAACCAGATAAGATGAGGCTGACCAGTAGAAGAGATGAGAACGGGGGAAGATGTGGATGATTTCCTGATGATGGCTGATTTGGAGTGGACTTTCATCTGAGCATTTCAATATGCTCTGGAGGACAATGGACATTCATTGGAATTTTCCTTCCACCTATGTTACACAAGCTGCCAAAGATATAGCTAACCCTTCTGAAAGGAATGTTGCAGCTTGTCCAGGGACAAAAGTCAGATCGCCCAAAATATGCGGGGGTTGAAAGAGAATTTTTTTCTCCCATTTACGTATAATACAGGGGGTTTAGAAGCTGATGAGAAATGCTCAGTTTCAGTTTTTCCTATATTATGCTATACAATTCAAGAGATGAAATGTGTTGCTATGGCTATTTTATTGATTTTTATAGCATAAATATGGAATAACATCATAAGCCATGTATTGTTTAGAAGCTAAGATTACCCTAGTCGTGTGCTAACAAACCTGTTGGACTGCATCATGAGCTCTGGACAGGAAATGATGCTACAGAAAGTACGGGGAGGGTAAAGGACTCGAAAAAGCCATGTGCTCTGAAACAAAGGGCTGTTGTGCTGGGGATCGGAGAAGGAAGGAGCAGTAAGACTCCATCACCAGGAAAATCCTAGTTAAATAGCTGTTTAGCATACTTATTGCATGCATTGTCCATGCTAATGTTCTGGGAAGGACAGAGAGTTTGGGCACGTGTATACTGTATGCATATTTTGTATGTATATCTGCCAGTCTTCTATCGTATTCCTATAATTGTAAAAGTTTGTATGTACAGCATTTTGCTTAGTAGAAGCACATTAATACACTACAGAGATTTAATTGCTTCCTTGCTTATGCTGCAAACAATCTTAAAAGACGTGAAGCAAAACATTGGTTAAACCTGCGTGAGAAATGGCACACCTGCATTTTGTACACAAGCAAAGGTGATATTTAGGCCCCATGTACACGGGACACTTCTGAACGATTGAAACTGACTGCTGGAAAACGTAGGTTAAAAAACGTCTGTTTAGCTGGGTTTGCATACCACGTTTATGTGTGTTTATGAGCATTTGCGTTTAGAAGCGTTTTTTAATGATAACCTCAGGAGACCTTCCAAAATGCCCAGAATGAACTGAAAAACAGTAAAAAATAAACTATTTCAGACATTTTGAGAGAAGTACAGAGAGCAGAAGCAGAGAGAGCAGTATTTGTTGCGATTAGCTGTCTTTTTTTTGTGGTGTTTGAATGCGTTCCAGCTCATTTCTATGCAGAAATTATTGCAGCAGTGTCTAAATTATTTTCTTTCATGCGAAACCTCAAAGTATGGTGTATCAGGTCCATTTGAGTACTTGGAAAATGCTTTGCATGCATTTTTCATGATGAACAAAGGCTCTGGACAGCATCTGGAAATGGAAGAGTTAAAAATAATTTTCAAACGCAAGCGCTTATAAACGTGGTTAGCCGCATTTATACGCGTTTACAAGCGTTTGGTGTTTGAACGCTGATAAAATCTACTCCTGAAAGCAAGTTATCTGCGTTCAAAAAAATGACTGTAAACTCAACTGCCTGTAAACGACTGTAAATGACATAGTGTACATGGACACATAGGAAAACATTAGGGAGAGTTCAGGGGCTGCTGAAAAAAACACAGAAAAGCTCCTGAACGTCAGTTTAGAAGCTACAGTGTACATGAGCCCTAGAAGGAGTAAAAAAAAAAATACAAGTGCCAGAAACTGACATTTCTCCACCACTTCATTCTGTTTGTAAACAAAAAGACCAAGAATTCCCATCCTTACCAGACTCTTATCCTAGATGAGAGTTATGTATGGATTAAAAAGGGAAGGTTATCTAGCCCAGGCTGCAGCGATGCTCTACACAGCCACACAGCTCTGGGCTGTCAAAATTGTCCATCCACAGCAATGAACCTCCCTTTTTCTGTGGCATGATGCAACTGTGCAGTTGTGCAGAGGCCCTGCCCACCACCAGGATAGGAGAAGGGGGACTGTCATTGGCTGCAGTCCCAGGTTGAGGCAGAAGCCTGCCTACTAAGCAGGCGAACTGCAGGGACTTATGGGGACTCTAGTCCCCTGGAGGAAGCATTGGGAATAAAGAGACTGAGCGGGATTATAAGTCCCAGGAGACCTGAGCCCTGGGAGAGGAAGGGAGGACTGGAAGGCCTAGAACAGTCTCACATGGAGATTGAAGAGAGAGAGGACCCATGTGCAGTGTGTTCCTCCTTGAGTTGCTGGGGACAAGGGGGGGTAAAAGCACTATGACTGTGTCCTGTGCTGCCCAAAGAATTTACTGCTGTACCTGCCCAGAGACTGCTGTGTGTGCACAGAGAACCAGGCTTGGGAGTGTAGGGAACTACGAGGCTGCATGCACAGGATAATGTACTGCCATTGGTGAGAGACTGTTTCCCTACTTCACAGCCAATGTGGAACTCTGCTGAAGTTGTGGTGTCCAGATATGCATTGCTGTGGGACCACAAGGTTCAGCGTGCTGCGAAAGAGAGTATCTGCGTCTGTTCTGTCCCCACATGAAGGCGAATGAAGGTATAACTGATAATGGCTGTGTAACGTCCTACCTTCGTATCCAAGCAGTGGAGCAGACCGGACCGGCAGATGTTCAGGTTAGATGGATCCAAACGTGTGCACGGGAATGAAATCAGCGTGGGTTTATTTGGTCCAAAATACAGCGACAAACAGTGATACAATACTGTAAGGTAGTAGAGGTATTCATGCTGTCCTGTTATATCGATCCTGAGGCTAACTGCTGGTCAAAAACTGATGCCTTCACAAGCCCAGGGTATTGAATGTCCTGTCACACAGCTATAAAGCACATAAAATGGCTGCAGGAAGTGACCAGAACCAAGGCTTGCCTAAAACCACGCCCAGCAGAGAAAAAACTTACTAGCTATAACAGGGGCATGCAGCATGCAAATTCTGGCCAGCAGATGGCAGCAACAGATCAAGACATAGAAACAAACATGGTGAAATAAGAATTGGTGATACAATGCACAGTTAAATAACAAATATGAGGGGAACAGCACAGCGTCGGGAGTGTCTGCTGCTTCATCAGGGGTTGCTGTTGCTGTGTTTGGGACAGCTGTCATCACCCTTAGAGACCATGAGAGTCAACCTTCCTTTTGTTTCCATTGACTACTGCAGACACCCCAGGAAAGGGAGACAGACTCAAGAATAGTGAAAGGCCTTTAGCTCAAAGGGACAACACTACCCCCTTCCTGGGACCCCCTGGGATTTGATCCAAGGCATGTTCTCGTTTTCTTGTTGGGATTACAAGACTCTGTTGAGACCTTGGGCCCCACTGCCGGCTACAGACAACTATTTACTACTGGTCAGTGGGAGGGCGTCCCTCACATATTTAGTTCATCCCCTTAAGTCAGGTTCAGGAGGTCTAAACTTTGCACCTTTTACCAGGTTTTGGGTACCCTTTTTACTTGATTCTGATTGTCCTTTTTTCCAAACTGCTTTATTGGTGTAACTATTATTGGCCTATGTTTTGCCACTGTTTATAAGCATTGTTGTTGTTGTCTTATTTTCTTGTGTGGTGATGTGTTGCCAGAAAAAAAATCCTTCTTTCAGTCTCAGTGTGCTTGATATATTGCCTAGGGACAACTAACACAAGGTACAAAGGACCCAAAATCTCACTCTACACCTTAAAAAAACCCTCCACCTGGGTTCTAGCAACCAAGAGCGCTGTGCAGGCCAGTCACCTCAGTCCTAGCAAATGATGATGATTGATAGGGCACCAGCAGCCATACTGTCACTGGTTGCTGTGGTGTACCATACCAATAAAAAAGCATAAAGTACCCCCCAAAATCCATACCAGACCCATATCTGAGCATGCGGCTTGACTGACTAGGAAAGGGGGGCAGCAAGCTTGCGTCCCCCCTCCTGAACCGTAGCAGTTCACATGCCCTCAATGTGGGGGGATGAGGTGATTGTCGGGGGAGGGGACTTATCAGAAACTAGCAGCCCATTTAAAATAAAGAGGTCCCCAGATATGGATATATGGCCCATTGTTTTGTGAATGAGTAAGACTACATACTAACCCTCAAAACAGAAAAGAATGGTACTGCATTCCAAATGATAAACATAAAGCTGGGTTAAGTAATATACCTGTGCCTGGACCACCGCTGCACACTCAGATCTACAATTCAAAATAGAAAAAGGTCCAGCAAGATGGCAGAATGCAGTTAAAAAACCATGGAATCTTTATTAAACATCCATGAAGACATAAAAAGGGAATCCCATACAGAGCAAGGCTGACGCGTTTTAGCCCTTTCCTGGGCCTTAATCATCACCCGATTGGTTAAGACTAAGGCTCAGGAAGGGGCCGAAATGCATCAACCTTGCTCTGTATTGAATTCCCCCTTTTATTTTTGATGGTTGTTTAGTGCCAATTCACACACTCTGCGGTGACAGACGGTTAACTGCTGTGTAAACCGATCGGCACCGCAGGGACACACAGGAAATAATTGTTTCCTATGTGTCCCATTCACACTGCAACACAGCCTAGCACTGCGCTGCAGCTTGCTGCATTTTATTGCTCCACACCAGCCAGATTCACACTGCAATGTTAGGCAACACAGTGCACCAAGCTGGCAGACATTTAAGTGAATAAAGGGAACATTGTGTACACTTCAAATTAGGCTCCTTCAAAACAAAAAAAAAGGAGCGGTAAATCGGGTTGTATGTGTGAATTCACCCTTAATAAAGATTCTACAGATTTGTAACTGCATTCTGCCTTGTTGCTGAGCCTTTTCCTATTACCTAGTAACCCTGATTTATTCATAAAGAAAAAATGTAAAATTGTAAATACACACTCACATTGATGATGAAGTCCTTTGCTTTATAAAAAGAAAAGCCTATGATCTAAATCCACCTGATCTAGATCACCCAGCTATGTAGATTAACACGATGAACAGTGTCCACTGATTTACTGAAAAAAACAACATCTGCTCCGAACGACTGCTCGCCATGCTTTTTTCTTCATGTCTTTTGCATGGGATTCTCCCTTAATACCAGACCCCACACAAAAAAATACAAGTATAGGGTCCCCGCAAAATCCATACCTGACCCTTGGAGCATCCAGTTTGGCTGGCCAAGAAAAGAGGGGGCAATGAACTATACCGGGTCACATGCCCTCAACATAGAGAGGGTACCTTTTCCTTGATGAGGACAAGAGCCCCTTCCCCACATCGCTGGCCAGGTGGATATGGGAGTATCTGGAAGAAGACTTGATGTGATTGAGTAAGAAGTACATAGTCCACCTGGAAGAATGACTCCTGATGACCTGTGGAAAGAAAAAACACCATGTTCTTCCAATAGACTTTTCCCAAAAGGACAGCTCCTGGCCCTGCAGCTGTAAAGTAAACAAAGGTGCTGGTAGCTGGCTGACATATTTAGTCAAACCTATTACCCAGTACCCAAGATGCCTGCTGGTCGGTTTAAAATATGTAACAAACTGACAGGTAGTGGGATGATGGTTGCTAGGATGCTGATGGCTGCCTGCCTCCAAGAACGCTCTGTGACTGCTAGGGGTTTATTTACTAAAGCTGGAGAGTCCAAAATCAGACTCCCTTCTGCATAGAAACCAATCAGCTTCTAACCTCAACTTGTTCAATGAAGCTTTGGCAATGAAACCTGGAAGCTGATTGGTTTCTATGCAGAAGGGAGTCTGATTTTGGACTCTCCAGCTTTAGTAAATAATCCCCATTGTGTCCTGGCAACCAATGACACTAGCAGCCTGCAAAGAGGGAAATAATCTTTTTTGGCAGTAGTAATACCACCAATAAATTATTTTGCACAAGCAAACAGCCAGTATAGTTTGACCAGTGTGTGAACCATGAACATTGCATTGCACATGGTAGCGGGGTGGGCGCAGCCCCACTCAGTTGAATGGGTCACATTCGGCGAACGGTACTTCCCGCTGAACGTGACAAAAATAAAAATGTTTGCGCCACAATGAAAATCATCATGGCCCTGGCATATATACACCCCTGTCCACTGCTTTTGCAGCTTGCAGCTCAACCTTATGTTTTTACTGCCCCCCACCAACCGCAAGTATAAACATAGCCTTAAGCTGGATATACACTAGTAGAATATCATTCAACATTTTTTGTCATTTTTCTAATCATTAGTGGGGTCAAACTGACATTTGTTTTTGATCATAATGATGAGAAAATTCGAAGGAGCAGAATGAAAAATGTTCCTTGAATATAGCAATTTCTAACAGTGCATGTGGTTTTTGTTTGGTAAAGTCCATTCATTCTAAAATCGATTGTTAAAAGTAAATTAACTATTGAACTACTTGTGAATGATATTCAAATATCATTTGAAAGGGGGAGAATTGTTCTATAAAATTTCCTAACAATTATGTACAAATTTAATTAGAATTTTCAGTAGTGTATACCCAGTTTTAGAGTTATAACAAATGCTGCAGCAGCCAGAGTTGGGGCGCACTTCATTAGTGGTCATATATTTTTACTGTGCAGTTATACAAATATAGTTTTTGGCCAGAGTTCAACTTTAGAAATTGTAAGAAAAGACATGTTTCTTTAGCAGTAGGTTTTAAATAAAACAAGAATCATATAAAACAGACATATTCAATACATATACTTTTCATCATTTATGTACTATAATGTATTCTGTATACTAGAAATATACTCATAAACAGTCCAAAATGGTAGATTTAGAGAGGCTGTCAGCACTGTGAATAATAATCTGCATTGTGCAGACACAGAGCAGAGCTGAGAGCTCCTAATTCCATGCAGCTTTCTGCTATGCCAGGAATTTAAGGCATAAAAACAGCTGATTTTTCACTGGCAATTACTCAACAGCAGCAGTAAGAATTTAATAAGCAAAACTGATTTCTATATTTTAATTAAAACACAGTGATTTAGTTTAAAATTATGTGACAGAAATGCTTTAAAGGATGAATCCAGAAATCTGATATTAATAATAATGCTGGATACTCTGCCTGTTGTTATTGCACAATACCTCTCTTTGCAGTCTTTATTTTTTGATCCATACATGTGATTATTTTTAGCTGTAGTGGAATCATTTGCATCACAAGGCAATAATAATATTGCAGATGTAGCACCCTCCTAGTTAGGCTGCTGGCAAATGTGGTTCTTTTTGGCTTCTCTGCACTCAGTGGAGCAGTTGTTCATTACTTTTGGATTATATGGATCTCACAGGCTACAGGTTTTATTGCTCTCCTTGCCTTCCGAGGCTTCTGGAACATAGAAGGTTAGGCAAGGCACATGGGTAACCTGAATATTTATTGTGCTCCAGCCAATCCCTTGGGAGGTGTGCCCAGAAGGTGGCTTCAAAGGGATATAAATAGTCTGGGATTTGGAGCAGCAAGGTTCTTCCTCTTCTCCTTGTTGGAGGGAATTCGCCAGTCTGGATGGGGGGGTCCACCCCCACTTGCAGCAGCAGCTAACCCAAGTGTAGCCTTCTTTCACTGAGGTCTCAGTTGTGGCAGAGCTGGATGGGCTATTTACCAGGATCCCTGTTTGGTGCTAGTCACAGAACCCTCACCTGGAACCTGGTCTGGAGAGCTCTCTGCAAGTTACCTTGTGGACCTCATATTTACCTCTTATAGGATTTGGACTTCTAAACTACCTGGTGCTGTTCCCACCCTCTGTTGGGCTCCATATGTGCCCCCCCCACCACAGGTGGCTAACTTTACCAATCAGTGAATGGGTTACTTGTGTTAATGTGAGATAGAACAATGCTAATATTCACATGAAAGCATATGTTTCAGTCCTGAAGAAGCGAGTTACCGCAAAACACATAGACTGCACTGGATATTGAATATGTAGCGTTCTGTGGTTTTAAAAAAATATGTACCTGTTATCATTGATAAAGAAGATCAGATGGGTGTATTTGTATGTATTGGGTTGTACTTTAATATTATGTATGCAATAAAAACATAATTTTTTTAACCAATATCAATTTGTAACTATTATCATTGAATGATATGGAAGCATATTAAAGTCCTACATATATTTAGGTTCTTCTCTTGAAAGGGAGATCTGTTTACTGGATGCATAAGACCTTATCGTGTATGAGGATTCCATTAAATTAGGTAATTTACAGTCCAACTGAGGGTGGAGGGCTGCACCCTTAGGGATTTATCACACAGCATGGATTTTACAGCACTTGTGAAGAGGAATAAATCCTGTTATACATGTCTCAATTTTCTCTTGTTTAGATTGCAGGCTAAATGAGAGAGAATAAATTGATTCCCCCATCCATGCTAACAACACTGATGGAGGAATCTCCAATGACTGCTCCACAGCAACCATTACTACAGGAATACAGCAGCACTACTGAAAAGGGACTGCATCTGCAGGACGCTGTCAAAGGTTGGCCCATAATTTGCTGCCTTGTTAGGTCAGTTTTTAAATCAAACTTTGTTGTGCCAGGCAAGGCTGGATTTGCTATTAGGCACTGTAGGCATGTGCCTACAGGCACCCTTCCTAGAGGGGTGCCTGTCTGTATGAGCAGGGTCGCCCCCTCTCTCTCTCTCTGACTCAGGCCCATCTCCGGTGGTGCCATGCCATGCCATGATTAACCACTTGCCCTCCTGGGGATTTACCCCCCTTCCTGAACAGGCCATTTTTTGCGGTACGGCGCAGCGTTATTTTAACTGACAATTGCGTGGTCATGCAACAGTGCACCACAATTAAATTTACATCCTTTTTTTCCCACGTATTGAGCTTTCTTTCGGTGGTATTTGATCACCTGTGTATTTTTTATTTTTTGCGCTGTAAAAAAAAACCTGACAATTTTGAGAAAAAAACGATATTTTTGACTTTTTGCTATTAAACATGTCCAATAAAAAAATTTAAAAAATCACATTTCAGCATAAATTTAGGTCAAAATGTACTCTACTATATGTCTTTTCTAAAAAAAAATCCCAATACGTGTAAATTAATTGGTTTATGTGAAAGGTATAGCGTTTACAAATGGCGGTATATATATGGGATTTTCTTTTAATTTTTACTAGTAATGGCGGCGATCAGCAATTTATAGCGGGACTGAGGGACTGTGGTGGGCATTCTGACACTGAGGGGAACTGACATGGTGTCACTTACATCCCCAGTGACACCAATACAGTGATCAGTGCTAATAAAAATCACTGACACTGTACTAATGGCACTGGGCAGGAAGAGGTTAACATGAGGGGAGATCAAAGGATTAACTGTGTGCTGTGTGTGTTTTACTTATGTCTGTGTCTGTGTGCTTCACTGTAAGCACACTGCTTTGCACTCCAGATAGTCACCTAAAGAACACGCTGGTGCTGGAGTGCATCTTTGAACTACAAAAACTTTCCCTATAAGAGATCTGTATGGTGGACTTGACTCTTTTATTTCATTCTGCTACACCTTCGTGGAAGATTTTTTTAACATTCATTTTTTATTTTATAGTATTAGTTATGCTTGTTTCTATGGAGTGAAGCACTGTTTTTGCGAGGTTTGTTATTTTGCTCATAATTTTATTTTCTACATAGTTAGTCTGGCTGAAAAAAGACAGAAGTCCATCCAGTTCAACCAAAAAAAAAAAGTTATAATCCTATACCCACAATTGATCCAGAGGAAGGCAAAAAAAACCCCAGCAAAGCATGATCCAATTTGCTCCTGCAGGGGAAAAATCCCTTCCTGATCCCCTGAGAGGCAATCGGATATTCCCTGGATCAACTTTACCTATATATCTTAGTATCCAGTGATATCCTGTGTGTCTAGGAAATAATCCAGGCCTTTGTTAAAGCAATCCAATGAGCTGGCCAGAACCAGTGCCCCCTTGTCCTCTGTGATGACCTCAGGGTGAATAACTCTACACCAAGTTCACTATATGAACCACTGATGTATTTATACATGTTGATCATATCAACCCTTAATCTCCTCGTCTCAAGAAAAAATAAATTCAGTTCCTCTAATCTCTCCTCATAGCTGAGCTCCTTCATGCCTCTTATCAGTTTGGTTGCCCTTCTCTGTACTTTCTCCAGTTCCCCAATGTTTTTTTTGTGAATTGGTGCTCAAAATTGAACTGCATATTCCAGATGAGGTGTTACTAATGATTTGTACAGGGGTAAAATGATATCTCTCTCTGGAGTCTATACCTCTTTTAATACAAGAGAGGATTTTGCTCACTTTAGAAACCAGTTGTACTCACCCTAGTACTGTATGTATGATGCATGCATATTCTTAGCCCCCAAGTGCATGATCTTACATTTATCAACATTAAACCTTATTTGCCACATAGTTGCCCAATTAAACAGTGCATTGAGGTCGGCTTGTAAATTGAAGACATCCTGTAAGGACGGTATTCTACTGCACAGCTTGGTGTCATCTGCAAAGACTGAAAAGGTATTTTTAATCCCAGACCCTATATCATTTATAAATATATTAAAAAGTAAGGGTCCCAACACTGAACCTTGGGGTACACCACTGACAACCCTAGACCATTCAGAGTATGAATCATTAACCACTACTCTCTGAATACAAACGTTTAGCCAGTTTTCTATCCATTTGCATACAGATTTTTCCAAGCCTGTAGACTTTACCTTACACATTAGCCATGTGTGGGGAACTGTGTCAAACACTTTTGCAAAATCCAAGCATATCATGTCCACAGCCACCCCTCTGTCCAAGGTTTTGCTCACCTCCTCATAAAAAGAAATCAGTTTTGTTTGACAACTTCTGTTTTTCATGAATCCATGCTGTCTATTACTTAAAATATTTTTTTCCAGCAAGAACTCATCCATGTTCCCCACACACGACTAATGTGTAAGGTAAAGTCTACAGGCTTGGAAAAATCTGTATGCAAATGAATAGAAAACTGGCTAAAAGATCGCATTCAGAGAGACGTGGTTAATGATTCATACTCTGAATGGTCTACGGTTGTCAGTGGTGTACCCCAAGGTTCAGTGTTGGGACCCTTACTTTTTAATATATTTATAAACAATATAGGGTCTGGGATTAAAAATACAATTTCAGTCTTTGCAGATGACACAAAACTGTGCAGTGGAATAATGTCCTTACAGGATTTTTACAGGTTTAATGTTGATAAATGTAAGGTTATGCACTTGGGGGCTAAGAATATGCATGCATCATACATACTAGGGGGTGCAACTGGGGGAATCAATGGTGGAGAAGGATCTGGGAGTTCTGGTAGCTCATAAGCTTAATAAAGGCATGGAATGCCAAGTTGCCGATGCTAAAGCGAGCAAAATTCTCTCTTGTATTAACCTCCCTAGCGGTATGATTATGTCAATATTTCTGTGCTCAAAGCGGTACATTTTTTTGCATGGAAATATGTCGTTTTTTTATTGTAGGCCTGTAATTCTTAGGAATAACTCACTGAAATCTGTCCGAACAAAAGTCTAGTAAACATCCCGAGTATGATAAAATTTGAAACACTAAATCATAAATTATAATATAATAAATAATCATAAATAATAATAATATAATAATAATAAATGTAATTCAATAATATAATCAAACCAAAAACACTGAAATTTGAAATATAGCGGCAAGTTCGCACATCACTGAGCTTAGTCGCAAAATCTTTTTCAGTGTCTGATGACGAATTTCCCCATGAATCATCGCTCAATTCTGCAAAGGGGTTATAATTTACTATCGCTGTTCTCTAGCTGGTCTAAAACCGCTTTTGACATAAAGGGACGCTTTTTGGATACCATGGACTTTTCTCAGTTTCCAGGCAGAAAGAACAGTAAAAATGCAGGCAGGGCACAGGACAAAGCACTAGGAACAAAATGTATGTGAAATGGTTTGATACAGTAATGTTTTACTATGTGATTTTAGTGTATTTAGTGAATGTCACTTTTTAACTTTTTTTAAATTTCCCGCCGGTTCCAGTCCTTCGTACCTCCCGTACGTTCCGACGCTCGCAGGGACCGGAACCCGGAAGACGGAGGAGATGGCCGGGGACGCTGCAGGGGGGACATCGCGGGAGCGCAGGACAAGGTAAGTGAAACAGGGAATCCCAGAGCAACGCTGCAGGGTAATCCCGAGTGTAGCTCGGGGTTACCGCTTTTGGTACTGAAAGTTAATCCTGAGCTACACTCGGGAATACCGCCAGAAAGGTTAAAAGAGGTATAGACTCCAGAGAGAGAGATATCATATTACCCCTGTACAAATCATTAGCAAGACCAATCTGGAATATGCAGTTCAATTTTGAGCACCAATTCACAAAAAGAACATTGGGGAACTGGAGAAAGTACAGAGAAGGGCAACCAAACTGATAAGAGGCATGGAGGAGCTCAGCTATGAGGAAAGATTAGAGGAACTGAATGTATTCTCTCTTGAGAAGAGGAGATTAAGGGGGGATCTGATCAACATGTATAAATACATCAATGGTCCATATAGTGAACTCATTGTAGAGTTATTCACCCTGAGGTCATCACAGAGGAGCTGTGAAAATGTGGAATAGACTTCTTCAAGAGTTGGTTCTGGCCAGCTCAGTGGATTGCTTTAAAAAAGGCCTGGATTCTTTTTTAGATACACAGAATATAACTGTTTACTAACATTTATAGGTAAGGTTGATCCAGGGAATATCCGATTGCCTCTTGGGGGATCAGGAAGGAATTTTTTTTCCCTGCAGAAGCAAATTGGATCATGCTGTGCTGGGGTTTTTTTTTGCCTTCCTCTGGATCAACTGTGGGTGTAGGATTGTAACATTTTTTTTTTTAACCACCAACAATGGCCGGACGGTGGCAGTGCAGGGTCGGGTGGCCATTTATAAATGACCTCCCCGCCCCCTGCTTGTGCGCGCTCCCTGGGAGCGTGCAGCACCGCGATGCAGTGCCCGCTGTGTCCTCTGGACACAGTGGAACACCGATCGTCGTACGGGACCTCTGCGCGAGGTCCTGATCATGTGATCACTGATTGGCCAATCAGTGATCACATGCAGAGTAGTAAGCAAAATGTCACTTCTGACATCATTGCTTACTACGTGTAAAGTCTATGAATGATCACAGAGGTCACATGGTACAAGGCTATTCACAAAAGCCTTGTACCATGTGACCAATCACAGCTCACACAGTAGTTCTCAAATGATTGCTTTTACAGTCTTTATGGATGTAAAAGCAATCAGTGTGCAAAAAAAAAAAAATCATCACCCCCCCCAATTAGTACAGTGTCACCATGGTGACACTGTGCTGCTAGGGTGACAGTATGTAAAAAAAAAAAAAAAACATAAATAATAATATAAAAAAATAAAATAAAAATGTAAAGAAAATGTTTAAAAATTATAATGTTTGGTTATAAACTAATTTGGGTTATTTTTTGTTTACTAAAAAGATAACGGAACAAATTTTGTGGTCTTTTATGAAACTCTCCAGTATCTTCCCAACTATAGAAATTAAACCAACAGGTCTATAATTACTTGGTAAAGATTTTGATCCCTTTTGAAATATAGGCACCACATTGGCATTACGCCAATCCAGTGATACTATGCCAGTCATTAAAGAGTCCCTAAAAATTAGAAACAATGGCTTTGAAATGACAGAGCTCAATTCTTTAAGGACCCGTGGGTGTATGCCATCCGGTCCAGGTGCTTTATTCACCTTTATTCTGTCTAAATATTTCCAGACCATATCAGTTGTGAGTCAATGTGGCTCATCTGAGGCTGTGTCAATACCATGCCCTTTATTAACAAGAGCTCCCCCATGCTCCTTTGTATACACAGAGCTGGTTGTCTGAATCAGATCAGCCCCCTGCTGTAGTCTCTCACCCTGTGTTTTGCTAAAAATGCATAGTGCTGTATTCTTATTATTGGTGAATAATAATTGGGAGACTGATGAAATGCTTTCTATTGCCTGCAGCTGACTGATGACATCATCTAAGTTTAGGCAAAGTCATTGGACTGAAGCCTAATGACTGCTTTTTAATGAAAAAAAAAAAGAATACAGCTTTTAGTATAAAAATATAAATTGTTGCTGTATGTATGTATGTACAGGTCAAGAACCTATTCATGCAGACTAAGTTACTGAAAGGTCTATGTTAAGTACTTTTTATGAAGAGATACATTACAGATGTTAATACATATAATGCATTACTTTTATCTCGCAATAACGTCCTTACATGGAAATGATAATTCATAGAACAGCAATGATGAATGATCCTTTGATTGTTTCATTATGGCAGACTGACAGCAACATCTGTGCAAACTGTTCGAGAGTTTATATATGAAAGGCAGTCACAGCTCCTGCCACATCAGCATGAACACCCCCTGCAAAATGTTTAAGGTAACTCTAAAACATCCCAGAATTTACACTGATTTTTTTTCTAGCTGTAGAAAGTTCACTGTGAGAATATATTGTTATTTTAGCCAATGGTAATGAAGCCATTTGCATACTTGCAGCACAGAGACTGCATTCACGTCTGGAGCATAAGAGTGAAGGCCAAAATGCCAATCATGTGATATAATCAAAATGAAAAACAAAACTCCCTTTCAAGTGCTTTATGAACAGTCCCAATACAGGAGAGATAGGAAAATAAACATTATTGTAAAACTAATAGGAGTCAACTGAAGGTGACACATTGGTGAGTGAGCAAAAACATAGCAAAGCCACCATAATTCATCTGAGATGCTTCACTTAATTTACCTTTAAATTTCTGAAACTGAAAATGTTACTGAATAACGCAATCAGAGCTGTTTGTGCCAAATACTCAGATCTTAATTTCTTGTTCCATCTCATAATTTCCTGTTTTAACAAATGACCACAACATTCTCAGCTTTCCAACTGTTAAACAAAACCTGGATCTGGACTCAATTATTGGGCTGTGAAGCTGTGAATTTATATGTACAGGTATGCTTCTTTCTTGATTTAAAGTGTTCCTGAACAGACTGGCTGGCAGGCTGACACTATGGTGATATAAATAATAATACAGTTTACTATTGTCAGGAACCATGAACCAGGCAGAGAAAGAAAGTGCAGTTAAAAATCACACCTTTAATGAAATAGCAAATATAACATAGATTAGGAATGTAGTCAAAACAGAAGCTGGGGTTTGGATGCCAGAGCAGGTTATCAGACGAGCCAGAGTCAGGAAACCTGAAGTCAGCATTGTCAGGAGCCAAAAACCAGGAACAGGAATCAGAAGAGAAGTCAGTCAGATCAAGTTGTACACAGGAACACAGGCAGGAACACACTGGAGATCATAGACTACACAAGGGCAAGCAGGAAATGAGCTAAGCTGCTAAAATAGCAAAAAGCACTGGCTATAGGGTGGACTAATGAGGCAGGTAATGGACAACAAGTGACTGATAATTAACTGACAGATGAGCAGCTTCTGAGCACTGAAAGAAAAGAGCTGGTCATTAAATAGCAGGAGCCCAGCCCTGACAACCATTCATTCATTTGTGTTAAAACCATCAGCATTTTCTCTGTATGCAAATATTGATCATGGTCATTGTTAACTCCGTAGTGACTGAGTGTAAAACAAATGTTAATATCTGAACACAATTTTGCAACTTTGACATGTGTTAGTAAAACTGTACATATCATTGCAACTACTCTGTGTATCCGTGTAGACCAAAGCTTAATGGCATCGCTCCAAGCAGGAAAGGAGAAGTCACCCTGCTTGCAAAAGGAAAAGAGGGAGCAGCGTTCCAAGCTGGTTCCAGTAATTCCGGTGTAGTAAAGGGATGGATGCCACTCAGTACAAACAATGTGAAGGGAATTCAAGCCAATTATGGTTACAGCCTCTAATCACCTTCACGTAAACCAAGGTGCTCAAGGCTAAAACTTGCTAAATAATCTGATATTTTATCATCTCACATTCTATTAAAAGTGAAAGAATAGGTTGATAATTTCTTAGCAAGTGGTATCAAAGGACTGTCTCTAGCCCTAACAGGCGGGTTCCTCTGCCCATACTGGTTAACAGCCCTGCTTTTCCTGTATATATTTTGCAGTAATTTGTTAGCACAAGCAACAAAAATTCTGTGGCAATCATCAATGTTTCAGCTAGAAATTGTCAAAATCCCAGATAAGCCCTCAACTGTTTTGCGTTTTGGCTTTTTTTTTAAATCTTGAACAGGTCTGGTACCAAATGATTGTGCAGTTAATAAACATACAATTACACAGAAAATCAATATAATACAGACAGAAGTATACAGGTATGCATGCACACAAACATATACACTTTCAAATAGGTCAAAGGACAGTGTCAACTTAAGTTTGGAATATACAGGCATGCATGCATACAAACATGTACACTTTCAAATAGGTCAAAGGACAGTGTCAACTTAAGTTTGGAGTATACAGGTATGCATGCATACAAACATGTACACTTTCAAATAGGTCAAAGGACAGTGCCAGCTTAAGTTTGACTAACCCAAGAGACAATTTAGTCTACAAACAAGTAGTGGACAGTTAAATAAAGTCAAGGCCTTTGTAGTCTCCGGACAACTGGCCAATGGGGTTTCTGGTATTCCCACAACACCTGAAACCAAAAACTGGGGTATGTTTAGGATCTAGAACTTACAAACATGATATTTTATAGAAGTGAACATCTACAGTATTTACCTATTTAAGACATTCATCTATTTCAATACTCCTTAATTCAATCATAGTAGCCACTATTGTTCAACCTACTGGAAATTAAACAACTGGAGGACATTCTGTGAACACTTGTTAATTAAAATCAACATGGAAAAGTTTATATATTTCAATGTTTTGAGGACAAAATAATGCAAAACCTCATGAAATTTTGTACAACTGTTAGCTTTGAAAATATGTGGACACATTCCAATGTATATCGATACGTATAAGATTTAGTCACGGTTATTATTATGTTTATACATGATTGAAACCTTTACAATAAGAAAGATGTGTAGGTCATCAACTGTTAAAATGAAACTATTAACACTGTTGAGGCTCATTTAGTTTTGCGTAAAAAGGTGCAAAAAGTAGCATCACTGGTTCCATATCATAGTTAGAGATGAGCGAATCGAACATGACGAAGTGGAATTCGTTCCGAAGATTTGGAAAAATTCGATTCGCGACGAATCCGAAGATTAGCAAACTTCAGATGCACGAATCAAATTTTCCCAAAAATGGCGGCGACATGTGTGGCGACAGGAGAAAATGGACAGAGAAGATGGGGCGGGGATCTCTGGGAAGGCGCGCAGACAAGGCGCGCTGACCCATAATGCATTTATGAGTCATGAATCATGACATGTGATCGCATTAGCCAATCAGCAGCCAGCCAGCACTGTGTAATGGTGGAGCTATAAATCGCGGCCATCTTAGAATTCTCCATTAGCCTCCGGTCATTCAAGAGAGACAGACCTGTCTGTATTAAGGGACAGAGTTAGGGCCACAGAGACTTTAGGGCCACAGAATCGTTACTCAGGGACACAGAATCGTTACTCAGGGACACAGAATCGTTACTCAGGGACACAGAATCGTTACTTAGGGACACAGAATCGTTACTCAGGGCCACAGCTATCAAAGAATCGAAAATTTAAAGTGACATACACCCTTTTTTTTTTGGTGGCTGTCGTGCACAGTTGGTGCTGCAGTTTGCCGATTGTGCAAAATAAACTGACTTTCTGCTTCACAACCACTATTGTACGTTCAAAGAGTTAAATCCATTTACACGCCGGCTGGCGGTAATATTTTTTGGGTGATTAGTGCATTCCAGTGACACAAACGTACAGTTTCCAGCCAACGGCAAGCTGCAATTGACCGATTGTGCTAAATAAACTGACTTTCTGCTTCACAACCACTATTGTACGTTCAAAGAGTTAAATCCATTTACACGCCGGCTGGCGGTAATATTTTTTGGGTGATTAGTGCATTCCAGTGACAGAAACGTACAGTTTCCAGCCAACGGCAAGCTGCAATTGACCGATTGTGTACAATAAACTGACTTTCTGCTTCACAACCACCATTGTACATTCAAAGAGTTAGATCCATTTACACGCCGGGTGGCGGTAATATTTTTTGGGTGATTAGTGCATTCCAGTGACAGAAACGTACAGTTTCCAGCCAACGGCAAGCTGCAATTGACCGATTGTGCTAAATAAACTGACTTTCTGCTTCACAACCACTATTGTACGTTCAAAGAGTTAAATCCATATACACGCCGGGTGGCGGTAATATTTTTTGGGTGATTAGTGCATTCCAGTGACATAAACGTATAGTTTCCAGCCAACGGCAAGCTGCAATTGACCGATTGTGTACAATAAACTGACTTTCTGCTTCACAACCACTATTGTACGTTCAAAGAGTTAGATCCATTTACACGCCGGCTGGCAGTAATATTTTTTGGGTGATTAGTGCATTCCAGTGACCTAAACATACAGTTTCCAGCCAACGGCAAGCTGCAATTGACCGATTGTGCTAAATAAACTGACTTTCTGCTTCACAACCACTATTGTACGTTCAAAGAGTTAGATCCATTTACACGCCGGGTGGCGGTAATATTTTTTGGGTGATTAGTGCATTCCAGTGACATAAACGTACAGTTTACAGCCAACGGCAAGCTGCAATTGACCGATTGTGCTAAATAAACTGACTTTCTGCTTCACAACCACTATTGTACGTTCAAAGAGTTAAATCCGGTTTTATTTTTGGGGTGCTTATTGAATTAAAGAGTATGTCAGACAACACGCAGAGGAGTGGCAGAAGAGGCAATGTTTCAGGAGCGAGCAGACGTGGCAGCAGAGGAAGGGGTCGAGGCAGCACTAGTCGCAGCCAGAGGCCAGTGCTCCCGGTGTCATCCAGCGGTCGTGTCTCCACCGACAACCCTGCCGTCATCGATTGGTTGACTCGGTCATCTTCCTCTTCCCAGGTCACCTCTGACACCTACAGCCAACGGTCTGTGGGTACGTCAGACACAACCGTTAGTTGGCGTGGCCCGGGAGCAAGCCCACTGAAATCACGTGTCCTCGACCTGCCCCTGTCCTTTGGTGTTCCCTCACCAAGCGAAGTATCGCATGCTGTGGGCTCAGCCCCACTGTACAGTGAGGAAGAGCTAACAGAGGGCGGTCAGGAACGGGGGGAGACATCCGCCTCTTCAGCAGCCAGGCGAAGAAGTACTGGCGAGGAGAGTGGCTCGGTAGCCGGTCTAGAGACAGGTCTGTCTCCTGACCCACACGCAGCCGAGGGGGCTAGTAGTGACGCGGAGACCCTAATTGATGATGATGAGGCTGATCGCACTTGGCAGCCTCGTCGTCATCAGGCTATTGCTTCCGCATCATCAGGAGAAGAGGGTGCCAGCTTGCCAGCGAGCAAAACAGTCGGTGGGTTGCCCAGGAGGCAGCAGGGTCGCAGCAGTGTCAGTGGAGCCAAACGGCCACGGAGTAGAGCACCAGCTCCACTGCAGCCTACCACCACGGCCAGTAGTGGTGCCGGTGTGCACGGAGGAAGTAGCAGTCAGCCAGTGAGGAGTAGCGGGGGCAAAGTTTCCTACTCGGCGGTGTGGCAATTTTTCGTCACGCCGCCCGAGGAAGTAAACGTAGCCGTATGTCGACTATGTGGCCAGAAAGTCAAGCGTGGCCAGGGGGCCAATGTTGGGACTACAGCGTTGCGTCAGCATATGCAGCGTCGCCATTCGGTGGCCTGGGAAAACCGTGATAAAGATACGGCGGTTCTGCCTGCCCCAGCCCCCGCTCCATCACCCGCTCCGTTACTTGCTCCGTCACCCGACGTCAATCGCCCTCTATCAGCCAGTCAAGGCTCCAACACCTCTGCTGAGGGGAGTTGTCGCTCGTTGGCATCTTCCGCTCGTTCAGATGCTCCTTCTCCTGCTACTCCTCTTCACGGATTCCGTCAGCAGTCTTTCTTGGAATCCGTTTCCAAGAGACAACAGTTTGCGAGCACGCACCCGACGGTGCAGAAGCTGAACGTCCTCCTGTCCAAGTTGCTGGTGCTGCAGTCCCTCCCTTTCCAAGTGGTGGACTCAGCACCTTTCCGAGAAATGATGGCTTGTGCCGAGCCGCGGTGGAGAGTGCCAAGCCGGCATTTCTTCGCCAAAAAGGCAGTGCCAGCCCTGCATTCACATGTAGAAGAGATGGTGGGCCAGTCTTTGAGCATGTCGGTCTCTGCCAAAGTGCACGGCAGCGCCGACGTGTGGAGCTGTAACTACGGTCAGGGACAGTACATGTCATTTACGGCCCACTGGGTGAACGTGGTGCCGGCACAGCCGCACCAGCAACTTGGACAGGTCACGCCGCTTTTGCCTCCACGTTTGCACGTCCTTGGTCCAGCAAAGATGTCCGCCTCTACCACCTCTTCTTCCGCCGTGTCCTCAGCCGCCACCCCCGTGCCAAGTCCCATTACCCGACCGGCATATCACATGTGCAGGGCGCAACGGTGTCACGCTGTGCTGCACCTGGTATGCCTTGGCGAACGTAGTCACACAGGGGAGGAACTTCTGAGTGTAATGAACAGAGAAATCGACAGATGGCTGTCTCCGCGCAAACTGAAAATCGGAATCATGTTGACCGACAACAGAAAGAACATGGTGTCTGCTCTGCATCAAGGAAGGTTGTGCCATGTGCCATGCATGGCTCACGTGTTCAATCTGGTTGTCAAGCGGTTCCTAAAATCCACCATCCCACTGCAAGACATCCTTAAAATGTCACGTAAACTTTGCATGCATTTCAGCCATTCCTACACCGCAAAGCACACCCTCCTTGAGCTGCAGCGGCAGAACGGAATTCCACAGCATCGCCTGATCTGCGACGTTGCAACAAGGTGGAATTCAACCCTACATATGTTAGACCGCCTTTACGAACAGCGAAAGGCCATCACCGATTTCCTGATGTTACAAGCGGATAAAGGTACTCCCCTGTGTAACTTAGATGTCAGCCATTGGCAGCTCATGCGTGACACATACCGCTTGCTCAAGCCCTTTGAGGAGGCCACGCTATTCGTGAGTCGGCAGGACTATGGGATGAACGACGTCATTCCTCTGTTGCACGTCCTGGAACAAATGCTGTTAACAATGGCTGGTCAGGGTGCGGTAGACGTGGCGCACAGATCTCAACGCCACATGACCCCTGTGGGGGCAGGACAGGAAGAAGAGGAGGAGGTAGAGGAGGACATTGGTGCTCAGGAATTATTGAGTGAAATGGGTGGTTTTTCCACTCAGCGGACAGGAGTGGAGGAGCAGGAGCATCTGGTAGAGGAGGAGGAGGAGACAGAGGACCCAGACGCACCGTGGCAGTATGCTGTGGAGATGGAGGCAGGGAGTCCGTCGCATTCCTTGGCACAAATGGCCCATAGCATGCTCGGTTGCTTGCGTAGCGACAGCCGAATAATAACCATCAGACAAAGGGATGACTTTTGGCTGTCCACCTTGTTGGACCCTCGCTACCGTTCAAAAATGGTGGCCTTTTTCACACCTGCTGAGAGGGAGGCCAAAATAAAGTACTATAAAAACCACCTATGTAGTCATGCAGTATATAGCCCTATCGGCCACTTTCTGGCATCCAGTTGCTGTAGCCCCCATCACCACACTGTGCCACGGGCCCCTGTACCGCCTTCTCATACTGCTGCCAGATCCATCCTCTGCCATGTGCGTCTTTGTCGTCTGCTCATGCTGCTGGGTTCCAGTTTTAAACCTAGGCCTGTGTATGGCTTCCGAATACTGCTGCCTCCACCGCCACCCTGCGCCATGTGCCTCTGTCGTCTGCTCACGCTGCTGACGGCTTCCGCTTTTTAACCTAGGCCTGTGTATGGCTTCCGAATACTGCTGCCTCCACCGCCACCCTGCGCCATGTGCCTCTGTCGTCTGCTCACGCTGCTGACGGCTTCCGCTTTTTAAACTAGTCCTGTGTATGTCTTCCGAATACTGCTGCCTCCACCGCCACCCTGCGCCATGTGCCACTTTCAGGTCTCCTTACACTGTTGGTGGGTTCCATTTTGTGATAGGGTGCTGTATGGCCTTCCATTGCTGCTGCCTCCACCGCCACCCTGCGCCATGTGCCTCTGTCGTCTGCTCACGCTGCTGACGGCTTCCGCTTTTTAACCAAGGCCTGTGTTTGGCTTCCGAATACTGCTGCATCCACCGCCACCCTGCGCCATGTGTCTCTGTCGTCTGCTCACGCTGCTGACGGCTTCCGCTTTTTAACCGAGGCCTGTGTTTGGCTTCCGAATACTGCTGCATCCACCGCCACCCTGCGCCATGTGTCTCTGTCGTCTGCTCACGCTGCTGACGGCTTCCGCTTTTTAACCGAGGCCTGTGTTTGGCTTCCGAATACTGCTGCATCCACCGCCACCCTGCGCCATGTGTCTCTGTCGTCTGCTCACGCTGCTGACGGCTTCCGCTTTTTAACCGAGGCCTGTGTTTGGCTTCCGAATACTGCTGCATCCACCGCCACCCTGCGCCATGTGTCTCTGTCGTCTGCTCACGCTGCTGACGGCTTCCGCTTTTTAACCGAGGCCTGTGTTTGGCTTCCGAATACTGCTGCATCCACCGCCACCCTGCGCCATGTGTCTCTGTCGTCTGCTCACACTGCTGACGGCTTCCGCTTTTTAACCTAGGCCTGTGTATGGCTTCCGAATACTGCTGCCTCCACCGCCACCCTGCGCCATGTGCCTCTGTCGTCTGCTCACGCTGCTGACGGCTTCCGCTTTTTAAACTAGTCCTGTGTATGTCTTCCGAATACTGCTGCCTCCACCGCCACCCTGCGCCATGTGCCACTTTCAGGTCTCCTTACACTGTTGGTGGGTTCCATTTTGTGATAGGGTGCTGTATGGCCTTCCATTGCTGCTGCCTCCACTGCCACCCTGCGCCATGTGTCTCTGTCGTCTGCTCACGCTGCTGACGGCTTCCGCTTTTTAACCGAGGCCTGTGTTTGGCTTCCGAATACTGCTGCATCCACCGCCACCCTGCGCCATGTGTCTCTGTCGTCTGCTCACGCTGCTGACGGCTTCCGCTTTTTAACCGAGGCCTGTGTTTGGCTTCCGAATACTGCTGCATCCACCGCCACCCTGCGCCATGTGTCTCTGTCGTCTGCTCACGCTGCTGACGGCTTCCGCTTTTTAACCGAGGCCTGTGTTTGGCTTCCGAATACTGCTGCATCCACCGCCACCCTGCGCCATGTGTCTCTGTCGTCTGCTCACGCTGCTGACGGCTTCCGCTTTTTAACCGAGGCCTGTGTTTGGCTTCCGAATACTGCTGCATCCACCGCCACCCTGCGCCATGTGTCTCTGTCGTCTGCTCACGCTGCTGGCGGCTTCCGCTTTTTAACCTAGGCCTGTGTATGGCTTCCGAATACTGCTGCCTCCACCGCCACCCTGCGCCATGTGCCTCTGTCGTCTGCTCACGCTGCTGACGGCTTTCGCTTTTTAAACTAGTCCTGTGTATGTCTTCCGAATACTGCTGCCTCCACCGCCACCCTGCGCCATGTGCCACTTTCAGGTCTCCTTACACTCTTGGTGGGTTCCATTTTGTGATAGGGTGCTGTATGGCCTTCCATTGCTGCTGCCTCCACTGCCACCCTGCGCCATGTGCCTCTGTCGTCTGCTCACGCTGCTGACGGCTTCCGCTTTTTAACCGAGGCCTGTGTTTGGCTTCCGAATACTGCTGCATCCACCGCCACCCTGCGCCATGTGTCTCTGTCGTCTGCTCACGCTGCTGACGGCTTCCGCTTTTTAACCTAGGCCTGTGTATGGCTTCCGAATACTGCTGCCTCCACCGCCACCCTGCGCCATGTGCCTCTGTCGTCTGCTCACGCTGCTGACGGCTTCCGCTTTTTAAACTAGTCCTGTGTATGTCTTCCGAATACTGCTGCCTCCACCGCCACCCTGCGCCATGTGCCACTTTCAGGTCTCCTTACACTGTTGGTGGGTTCCATTTTGTGATAGGGTGCTGTATGGCCTTCCATTGCTGCTGCCTCCACCGCCACCCTGCGCCATGTGCCTCTGTCGTCTGCTCACGCTGCTGACGGCTTCCGCTTTTTAACCGAGGCCTGTGTTTGGCTTCCGAATACTGCTGCATCCACCGCCACCCTGCGCCATGTGTCTCTGTCGTCTGCTCACGCTGCTGACGGCTTCCGCTTTTTAACCTAGGCCTGTGTATGGCCTTCAATTGAAGCTGCTTCTGCTCCGCCACTCTGCCATTGGACTCTTGATAGTCGTCTCCCCACGCTGCTGCTGGGGGGACTTTTTAACATAGGCCTCTGTATGGCCTTCAATTTTAGCTGCTTACGCTCCGCCACTCTGCCATGGGCCCCTGTACCGCCTCCTCATGCTGCTGCCAGGCCCGTAATCTGCCATGGGCCCCCGTACCGACTCCTCATGCTGCTGCCAGGCCCGTAATCTGTCATGGGCCCCTGTACCGCCTCCTCATGCTGCTGCCAGGTCCAGAGTGTGTCATGGGTCCCTGTACGGCCTCCCATTGCTGCTGTCTCCATCGCCACACTCTGCCATGTGCCACTTTCAGGTCTCCTCACACTGCTGGTGGGTTCCATTTTGTCATAGGGTGCTGTATGGCCTCCCATTGCTGCTGCCTCCACCGCCACACTGTGGCTCCACACTCTGGTTTTGGCCCCGTGACTGCCCAAATGAGTGAAGTGTGCGGTGATTCTAAGATCGACGGCACTCATCTGCATGTCATACTGACTGACAGTATTATTTCTCTTCCCCAGCAGACTCCAAGGGCATTTAAATTAAAGGTACAGTGTTCTGCACTAATATAAAGGCTCTCTGAAGCCTAGAAACACCCTTTTTATAAGTTAAATTCGCAGCGAATATATTCGGCACGAAGCGAATTTAATCGGCGAATTCGGCGAATTAGCCGAACCGAATTTTTGAATAATTCGCTCATCTCTAATCATAGTATATGAAAAGTCATGAATAGGACACGAAATATCATATTATCTAAAACAAGTTTGGTCATATTACCATATGTTTGTTTATTTGTAATCAATATTTTTAGAAATATATGTGTGTGTTATAAGGTAACTATATTCAAATAAGAGTTTAACATGTGCAAGTTATGTTATTGTATTGTAATCACTATATTTGAAATTACACCACTGTATAGAAAAAAAATTCCATTTAATTGCTGCTACCAAAAATTAGACACAGACCCTCCAAAGCGGACCATATATTTTAGATAAACTGACATAATTGTAGCTGTGTAGGAAAAGATACATTTATTATATAGGGGTTTATCACAGCGATCTAGCCTGCCTAATGTGGGGTGCAGTGAAAAATGTCAGGAGCAGAGGATGCAAGGTCAGCAGGGCAGTGTATAGGAGTCAGTAGGGCACTGTACAGAGGCCAGTAGATAGGGGTCAACAGGACAGAGGACAGGGGGTCAGTAGTGCAGTGTACAGGAGTTAGCTGAGCACAGGCTGGGGGTCAGTAGTGCAGTGCACAGGAGTCAGCAGGATGCGGGTCAGCAAGACAGAGGACAGGGTCAGCAGGACAGGGGGTCAGTAAGGCAGGGTTCAGGGGGTCAAACTCCCCAATTATCCCTCTTAATCAATCCCCCCACCCCCTCCTAGCACATGTCCCCATTTCCTCCTCCTAGTACAGTCAGCAGGGTGGAGGACAGTTGTCACAAGGGCAGAGGACAGGGATTAGCATGGTGGAGGAGAAGGGTCTGCAGGGAAGAGTACAAGGGTCAGCAGGACAGTAGACGTGGGTCAGTATGGCAGAGAAGAGGGGTCAGGGGCCAGCAGGGCAGAGGAAAGGAGGGCAGAAGGGCAGTGTACAGGGATCAGAGGGATGGAGGACAGGAGACAGCAGGGAAGAGGACAGGGGATCAGTAGGGCAGAGGACAGGGGATCAGCAGAACAGAGGACGGGTCAGCAGGACAAAGGACAGGGGATAAGCAGGGCCGAGGAAAGGGTCAGCAGAATGGATGACAGGGTGTCACCAGGAGAGGATGGGGTCAGGAGCATGGGGTCAGTAGGAAGGAGGACAGGGGGTCAGCAGGGCAGTGTACAGGGGTCAGCAGGGTAGGGTACAGGGGGTCAAATCCCCCACCATTCCCCTTCTCCTAGCACAAATCCCTCTGATTCCCCCTCCTAGCACACCCCCCCCAAAAACAATTACCCTTCCCAGCACAAAATCTCCCACAACCATCCTCTTCCACAAATCTTGCCTCCCAATCCAAGCACAAATTATTCTTTCCCCCTCCCCTTCCCCCATTTTGGTCCAAGTACTATTCCCTAATCCTCCATGCAGCAAAGGACATAGGATCACTCTTACAATGGGGTTGTACACACAGGGTTTGATTACCCGCCCCTATGCCCTCCAAGGGCTGCCCATCTCCTGGCTGCAGGAAATGTGGATCGGGGCAGTTAATCAAACCGTGCATAATCCAATCTAGTGATCCTACTGCATGGAGGAGTGCTGTTATGGCAGAAGGAGAGCATAGTAACTATCGCACCTCTTTCCTGCTTTCTCATCACTGTTCTCAGACTTTTCACATTACTTCCCTGCACCAGGCTTCTATTCCCCCCGTGCCTTTTCCCAGCGCTGAGTGTGGGCATGGGGAGCAGAGCTTAGCGAACAGAAATAATTTCCATGAGGGGGGACTGGTCTGGGGGGGAACACAAATGGAAACTTGGGGGGGTACAGCCCACTCCAGCACCCCCCTAGATCCAGCCATGGTTTATCACTATAAAATTAATTTCCCTGATAAACTCAGGATAGATATTTCTGGTCCTAGGGTGCCGTCTGGTGGTCAAGCGAGCTAATATATAGTTAAACATAGGGTTGATGATTATACTGCCCTGCCAATCATAGAGAAGGTTACAACTTCTGAGCCAGGTTTATCAAAGTTTTATAAATGTATTGTTTGCAACTAGATAAAATAGCAAGTCAGGTGACAGAAAGAAAACACATCATCTGAAGGACACTCATCATCACAAATCATCAGACTTCACTATCCAGATCACACACCTCACTGAAGCCAGGACACACAATTTCAACTGAGCTAGATGCCATCTTGGGAAGACAAACTCCACACATTAGTCGTCAGCAATCTTAGGAGAGTCTGTCCAATAGGCATTTTAAAGGGTAACTTTAGTTTGATATATATTATTGTTTTTTCTGTGTACAATTTTTTTAAGCTAGCTGATTTGCCACTCCATTAGATATCTTAACAATCCAAAATTATCTGCTAAATTTTATAAAAACAAGTTAGGATATCTACAATAGGGGAAATTAAATATTTAGCTTAATCCAACAGAAATACCAAGGCTTTAGCAATTAATTGTAAATTATGTCTGCGTCAACCTACTAATCAAAGTGTTAGTGGTGTTTGTAAGTGACTTATTGTAAAAAAATATTAATTTATTTTCGATATCTCAGTTTATACTTACACAGATCTTATTGTGTTCTTTAAAGACTTCTTAATGGCTGTCATGTACCTGGTAGAAGACGAAATTGGCCTCTCTTGTATCTCCAGTCCAGGCCTCACTGAAGGTGGAACAGATGATGCCGAGGTACAGAAGGAACACAAGTGGCAGCAGGTGTTTATACGTAGCAGAACTTGCAGCAGGAGATGCCGACATGAGAAGACAGGTCAGGAACAGAAGTGATGCACGCTAAACCAACAGAGGCTACAGGGGCACGCTGCATGTACTGCAGGTTCTGGAAGTGTGGCTTGTTGAAGCTTTCAGCAGGCTTTAGGCATGAGCACACTGCGATGACTGGAGCAGTTATGAAAGACAGCCGAAACAGGCACTCAGAAGTAGTATGAAGCCAAGTCATAAACATGAGCGAGGCCACAGAAGAAGCCAAGGTCAGTAGCAGGTGGGCAATGAGGCACAGAAGCATAGTTGGAAACGTGGTCATGAACGAAGGTGAGGTCAGGAACAAGTGGGCAGAGATACAATTAGAATCCAGGATCAGGTCAGTAACAAGCCGGGTTATGAAGGGAAATCAGATACAGGATACACTCAGGACACAGAAAAAGCTGAAGACCAGTCAGCACTGTCAGTAAAAAGCATCCCTTAAATAGCCTGTCTGGCGCCATAAACTGCAGACATGCTCCTGCATGTGTGCACATGGGTGTGCATTCCTGCACGTATGGGTGCCCCTACACTCAATTCTATGAGCGATGCTATGCAAATGCGCACATCAATGCACCAGTCACCTTCCTAGAATTCCTTACATTGGCAAAATAACTCTGGATAATTAAATAAGTCAGTTAAATTATTTTTATAAAATTATTTTTGTATTGGAGGCATTGTAGTTCAATCTATTTAGCTGACTAAATTAATTGTACAGGCATTCCGTGACATGCTACACACAGCAGAGCTCAGTGAGGGGAGCTCTGAGAGCTGATTGGAGGGAAGAGACACACACCCTTTACACAGCACACAGGAACAGAGCAGAGGCTGTCAATCTGATGTCCCCATTTTTCTCTTGGTTTCAGGAAAACGTGTCAGAAGTGACTGATAGCAGAGGAACTAGACAGAAGACAGAAATTACACTTAGTGCTCTGGATTAAGACAAGCACACACAAAAGAGGGATATGCTTTGTTCATATTTCATGTCTGAGGTTTAAAACCACTTTAACGCCTGGAGTCCTCTTTGCTAAGGGAATCATAGACCAGCTGTAAAGAAAGCGAATTGCCTTTAATATATTCCTATTTATCATTTCATACAGACTATTGTAAACTTTTATTTGCTAGGTCAAGATAGCATATGTGCGTATACATATCCTTGTGTATGAATTGTACTGCTCTTCCCTGTTACTGTAAGTGTAGTTTGCATAGGCATCAGGGGCGGACTGACCATTTGGAAACTCGGGCACCGCCCGAGGGCCCGGGGTCAGTAGGGAGCCCCATGAGATGCCCCTGGTACCTTTTTCATAGGCTTTTTTGAGTTTGGGCAAGGACACAGGGGCCCCATGATCCCCTGTTGCCCGGGGGCCCCATGAGTTGTCAGTCCGCCCCTGATAGGCATAATTCTTGTTTAGTAAAAGCATATTACTATAATACCAGGTCTGTTCCCTTGGACTTTGCTGCAAGAATTAGGAGAAACAGCCAAAACGAAAACCAAGGATACTTAGTAGTAATAAAAATTGGTAATCTCTGGTTTGCAGGGATAAAATGTAATACCAATGATATACAATAAGTCATGTAAATATATGTAGCAGAGGAAACTAATCCTATTTGTTTCTCCTGTAACCTGCTGATTTGCATCTCCTCTGAACCTTGACACTTGCACAGTGAGGGATTTCAGTCCCCCTCTTCTCCACTCAGACTGTAATAGAGAGAGAGCCAATCAGAAGAGCCATTAAAGGAGCCAATGACAGGGACTTTCTCAAGCAGGAGGTGCAGCTGCAAAGAATTGTGGAATATGTAGTCCTGAACAGAAATGACCTGATAGGCTTATATTGCAATGAAACTACAAAGGCCAGAATGCTGAGTGAGAGCAGAGGGAAGGACTCCATCTTGTTTCTCCTGAGGGGAGGCAGTCTGCATGTGGCAAGGGAACAGTCTGGACCTAGCAGAGAAGTGCTAGGGCCAGTTCACAGCATGCTGAGTTATCGGCATCAGTCGGGGGAACATCCAAACTGAGAGATGTGGACCTACAATACAGAAGTGCTCATCGTAAGGTGACCAGAGGAGCCTGTCATTTCCAGGATGATCGTTTGGGTCTTAGTCACAGGATCTGGTGAGAGGGATTTTGCCCACTGTCAGATGACCGGAACACTGCACACATACAGAGACATCATACCTTGCCCATATTCACCAGGCACTGGGTTGTGTAGATGGCCCTGCTGAACAGACACAGTATTCGCTTTGCTATACAAATACTGCCACAGGATTACAATTATACTTTAAGTGTTTAAGGAGTTTAAGTGCACCAACGAAAGTGGCTAGCTGAAGATCCCAAGATTCATCCTGTTACCAAGAGACTGAAGTTACTGGTGCCATACGGGCACGCGCATGCGTATTCAGGTCTCTATATTGCATGGTGTGTGAGGGAATAGCTTTACCTTGGAAAGTAGCTATTAAGCATCAGTTGGGTACAGTGTTGGTACAGTATTTGCTGGATATATAACAAAGTATTGAGATGAACTTTTGATGGTGACTAATAGAGATGAGTGAATCGAACCAGGCGAAGTGGAATTCGATACGAATTTCAGGAAAAATTCGATTCGCGTCGAATCCGAATATTTGCCTACTTCGGGTGCGCGAATCTGATTTTTCCCGATCAGCCGGCAAAAGTGTCCCTGCAGAGAGCTCCGCTATTTCTGACAGTTCTCTGACAGTTCCTTCACATGTACAGCGGTTGAAACATTGTATCTATTTGTTTCCATTTAGGATACAGATGTTTTTATTCGGAAACAGATGTTTCAACCGCTGTACATGTGAAGGAGCTGTCAGAGAACTGTCAGAAATAGAGGAACTCTGCAGATACACTTTTTGCCGGTTTGGAATTATTCTTATTTTCATCCTACTTCTTCTTCTTCTTCTTCTTCCTCTTCATCCTCATCCTCATCCTCTTCTTCTTCTTCTGAGGATGAGGATGAAGAAGAAGAAGTAGGATGAAAATAAGAATAATTCCAAGCCGGCAAAAAGTGTATCTGCAGAGCTCCTCTATTCTGCAGATACACTTAGAGGAGCTCTGCAGATACACTTTTTGCCGGCTTGGAATTAATCTTATTTTCATCCTACTTCTTCTTCTTCATCCTCATCCTCATCCTCAGAAGAAGAAGAGGATGAGGATGAAGAAGAAGAAGAAGCGGTAGGATGAAAATAAGAATAATTCCAAGCCGGCAAAAGGTGTATCTGCAGAGCTCCTCTAAGTGTATCTGCAGAATAGAGGAGCTCTGCAGATACACTTTTTGCCGGCTTGGAATTATTCTTATTTTCATCCTACTTCTTCTTCTTCTTCCTCTTCATCCTCATCATCATCCTCTTCTTCTTCTTCTGAGGATGAGGATGAAGAAGAAGAAGAAGAAGTAGGATGAAAATAAGAATAATTCCAAGCCGGCAAAAAGTGTATCTGCAGAGCTCCTCTATTCTGCAGATACACTTAGAGGAGCTCTGCAGATGCACTTTTTGCCGGCTTGGAATTATTCTTATTTTCATCCTACTTCTTCTTCTTCATCCTCATCCTCAGAAGAAGAAGAAGAGGATGAGGATGAGGATGAAGAAGAAGAAGAAGAAGTAGGATGAAAATAAGAATAATTCCAAGCCGGCAAAAAGTGTATCTGCAGAGCTCCTCTATTCTGCAGATACACTTAGAGGAGCTCTGCAGATACACTTTTTGCCGGCTTGGAATTATTCTTATTTTCATCCTACTTCTTCTTCTTCTTCTTCATCCTCATCCTCAGAAGAAGAAGAAGAGGATGAGGATGAAGAAGAAGAAGAAGAAGTAGGATGAAAATAAGAATAATTCCAAGCCGGCAAAAAGTGTATCTGCAGAGCTCCTCTAAGTGTATCTGCAGAATAGAGGAACTCTGCAGATACACTTTTTGCCGGTTTGGAATTATTCTTATTTTCATCCTACTTCTTCTTCCTCTTCATCCTCATCCTCATCCTCTTCTTCTTCTTCTGAGGATGAGGATGAAGAAGAAGAAGAAGTAGGATGAAAATAAGAATAATTCCAAGCCGGCAAAAAGTGTATCTGCAGAGCTCCTCTATTCTGCAGATACACTTAGAGGAGCTCTGCAGATACACTTTTTGCCGGCTTGGAATTATTCTTATTTTCATCCTACTTCTTCTTCTTCTTCTTCTTCATCCTCATCCTCAGAAGAAGAAGAAGAGGATGAGGATGAGGATGAAGAAGAAGAAGAAGAAGAAGTAGGATGAAAATAAGAATAATTCCAAGCCGGCAAAAAGTGTATCTGCAGAGCTCCTCTAAGTGTATCTGCAGAATAGAGGAGCTCTGCAGATACACTTTTTGCCGGCTTGGAATTATTCTTATTTTCATCCTACTTCTTCTTCTTCTTCTTCTTCCTCTTCATCCTCATCCTCATCCTCTTCTTCTTCTTCTGAGGATGAGGATGAAGAAGAAGAAGAAGAAGAAGAAGTAGGATGAAAATAAGAATAATTCCAAGCCGGCAAAAAGTGTATCTGCAGAGCTCCTCTATTCTGCAGATACACTTAGAGGAGCTCTGCAGATACACTTTTTGCCGGCTTGGAATTATTCTTATTTTCATCCTACTTCTTCTTCTTCTTCTTCATCCTCATCCTCAGAAGAAGAAGAAGAGGATGAGGATGAGGATGAAGAAGAAGAAGAAGTAGGATGAAAATAAGAATAATTCCAAGCCGGCAAAAAGTGTATCTGCAGAGCTCCGCTAAGTGTATCTGCAGAGCTCCGCTATTTCTGACAGTTCTGTGACATTCACTCCATACAGCGGTTGAAACATTGTATCTATTTGTTTCCATTTATGGAAACAAATAGATACAATGTTTCAACCGCTGTATGGAGTGAATGTTGTTGAATCCGCTGTATGGAGTGAATGTCACAGAACTGTCAGAAATAGGCTATTTCTGACAGTTCTGTGACATTCACTCCAATGCTTTGCACAGAGCAGCCCCAATCCTCTTCCCTGGGTCCGCCGCCAGTGCTCCTGGCTCCTCTCCCTAGATCAGTGCTCCCAATAGCAAGCCGTTTGCTAAGGGGGCACTGGTGTATGCTCGAACCCAGTTCTATGTGTCTATAAGACACATAGAGCCACAGCTTGGCCTTGCTCCCCACTCTCTCCTCATTAATTCACTGGCTGTGATTTATCAGCAGTGGGAGCCAATGGCTCCTGCTGCTGTCTGAACCAATGAGTAGAGGGAGTCCGGGGACAGTCAAGGCTCTCTTGCACAATGCTGGATCGCAATGGGGCTCAGGTGAGTAATGGGGGGGTTGAAGGAGGAAAATGAAAAAAAAAACTTCTGCCTCTACAATCACTTTAAAGCTTATATGAGATTTTAGTGATTAGGAATACATACAATTTAAATAGGATTGAAACTCTTTTAGGCAAGACACACAAAACAAAAAAACAAAAATGAAGTAAAGATAGTAAGCCTTGCTGCCGAGTAACATAAAATGCAGCTGTGTCTTGTCAGCTTCCTCTAAAACTCAAAGTGGAGTTCCACTCACCCTGTCAAAAAATAAAAGTCAGCAGCTACAAAAACTGTAGTTGCTGACTTTTAAAAAAACAGCCACTTACCTGTCCCTCAGTCCTGTAGTGTGTTCCCCGCAGTCCGTTTCACCGGCCGTCCTGTATTCCAGGAGGCCGGCATCTTCAGTGTGCCACGACTGCTTGCGACTTCACAGCCGGGTACACACTGCGCATGCGCGAGAAGCGCTGCACCTTGTGAATGGTCCTGTAGTCTTCTGGGACCTGTCACACGTCCCAAAAGACTACAGGGAGGGAGGGAGGACATTCCGTTTCCGATCGCCTAGGAAGTGGGAGCGGGTATCTGTCAAATTTGGGTACCCGCTCCCCCCCAAAAGGTGCCAATCCTTAATGGGGAGCGGGGGAGCAGTCCTTAAAGTGGAACTTCCCCTTTTGGGTGAAGCTCCACTTTAAGTAGAAAACTTACAAAGAATCTGCAATGAGGGTCAGAGACACTTTTTTCCCAGACTGGAAAAGATAATAAGGCATCAGCTTTGCTGACAATTAACAAAAATGGAACCACAGTCTCTCAGCCTCCTCTGCTAGCAGTTTGGAAACTAGAAAAGCACTTTTGGCAAGTAGTGTGAGTCTTAGATACTAATAAAGTTATTTGCTCAACCCTAAAGTTAGGAGTTCATCAGAATTTTAAATGAACTTGTTTTAGCCAGAGCGATTATGTCATAATGTGTCAATGACAATGACACTACACCTGAAGAAGAGATCATGGATGTTATGAGTACTGTGATCATGAAAGTGAAATTTAAGACCATGTTTATAACTGCATTGAATTCAGCCAGCATTCCGAAAGAAATGAGAAAATGAAAGAAAGACTAACAATTTACACATTTAGATGACTCAGTCACACTGAACTTTGAAACCCCCTCACAGGCTGAAGTTGCCAGATGGCAAATAGAAACCCTCCTAATATCTCCCAGTCTAGTACAGCTCCGTGAAGAAGAACAGCAAAAATGCTAACTACAGAATATTAAACCTCTAAAACAATTCAAGCAACTATAAAACTTAAAAGGAAGTACAATATTCCTTATATAGAAAAAAATTTGGTAAGGAAGTAACCAGTTTCTGTGAAATGGAAACTGGCTCACTTAAAGACCAACATCAGAAAAAAGCTTCTCTTAACTTTTTTTTCAGCTCTGTCAGTTTTTTCTTGCTGTCTGTGACTGCGCTGGGGAGATTTCCCCTTATCTACTGTCCCAGGGATATAGGAAAAACAAAGTGATGGGGACAGAGGCAATAGTTTTTTTAAATTTAGTTTTGTGTGGTGAATAATTGCAATCTCTTCTCAAAGTTTTATTTTTTGTTTGGTTACTCCATTTCTTTAATTTCTTGTCCTGATTGCCCTGGCTTCACAGGGATTGAAAATGAGGGAGAACCACCTCAATGGATCACACATACAGGAATAAATACCTAACAGAAGTTTGCATAGAATGCATGAAGGTAAAAAACCCTGAGCTGTTCACTTTAAAGCCCAACTTCAGACAAAATGTTATTATTTTTTTTCTGCTCTGAATAGAGTACAGAACGGTTGGACCCCCTGTCCAATTTTTTCTTCCTGTCTGTGATCCCGCTGGGGAGATATGCATCTCCTTGTAGGCAGGTTGTGTATTTCAGCCTAGTTAAATGCTGCCCTGGGGGGGGGGATAGAGTTAATATGTTGTCCTGTATTTTCCTTGGCAGGCTTCATGGGTCTGACCCACCGCTTCTGTTTAGATATAAAAGGAACAGGGTTTGGGGGGGTCCCTTGTTGATGTCATTCTCACTGATGATGCCCTTGCCAGACTTCATCCTGGCAGCCTGCTGTATTATGTCAGAGTACCTACTAACGTGTGCCTGGTCGTCAAAGCCTTCAGCAATGTAGGGAGATTGCTTGAACTGAAGACTCCTGGATGCTGGATACTTCCAAAATGGACTTTAGCCTGTGCAGGTATGCTGAGGCAGCCACAAACCATAGTTATGGACTAGGGATGTTAGGGAAAGACTGTTATTGTTATCATCTGTAATGGTTAAGTTATCTCAAGTAAAGCTTTGAAACTTTGCACACCTTGTCTACAGCATGGGTCAGTTGAGGCACACTGGGTTATGAAGACTGCTACAGCTCCGTAAGCATTAACACAGTGTGGAGTAAAGCAAGTGGTTACCAAAGGTTAAAAAGATTTTACCTGCAGCCTGTCCTAAGATAGGTGGGATAGCCTCTTGCAGGAGGGAGTTTTTGTCAGCGCTCTCTCCATGAGTGGTCCATCTCCCATAGCAACAGAAGCAGATCAGCAGCCCAGAGGTCCTCAGCTTGTGCACAGGTAGGGAAGAAGAAGAGTTAAGTGAGTTCAAGCATGGTGATCATGCTAGGTGCACGGTGGGATTCCATTCCGTTACTGGGAGTGAGGTAGCGGACATATGTTAGACATTTGGAGAGGGCATAGGCTCTGTGCGTCCCTCCTAAATGAAACCAGTGAAGTAGTTGTGTATACAATGTCAAGAGAGTCAACTTGGGTTCAACCATCTGTTTCAATAAGGGTACCCCATGTGTAAGGTAGTGATCCTGTTCCAGGTACCCAGCGTAGCCCAGAAGAACCCCCCCAAGGGTAGGTCTCTCATGTGACCCAAACTTTGCACCCAACGAGGAGGGTTACATGGTGAGAGTGTCACCCTTCTGACCTACATCCTGTCCCAAGTGATATAGATACAGGAAGCGCAAAGGTACAACCATGAAAGGCTGAACAAAAAAGTCACATGACTGTCACAAAAAAGTTACATATATGTGATATTCTATATTATACATGATATATTTTCTGTAAATATATACAGACTTTAATGTATGATTTTCTAACTGTGAAAAGTTATATTATCTTATACAGTATATTTATAATGTTTTAGGTTTTGTTGTCCTATAAGACAATATGATTTATAGGCTGGTATGTGCCATTTTGGTTTACATTATTTATTACCTCTTGTCTTTACTACCATAAAGTGCTGTATATCCTATCATACCACATTGAACACGTCAGTTTGTGTCTGTGTTATCTCCAATGACAGAGCACATGTATTTTTCAGACTTGTCTATGGGTGGAGGCTGCTTAGTCATGTTATGCAGTAGTATTTGCTGAGTCACAGTACACGCTGAACAGCACTTCTCTGGAAACATAGTAACATAGAAAACTGACAGCAGAAAAAAGACCTAGTGATCCATCAAGTTTTCCCCGTAATTTTTTTTACATTTATACATGTTTTTGTATATTATATTTCACTTGTTTTTTGTTTTGTGTTTTTGTTAATATTTTTTGAGTATAGATCTACCTATGTAAAAAAAAAAATACAAAAACATATATAAATTTAAAAAAAAAGTCTGACAGCTTGCTCTGTCATATTACCTCCCTATCACACCTGACCTGCTGTACTGGCAGTTTTCTTTTTTTAAGTGACAGTGTTTACTGTATACAAGAAAGGTAAAATGCAAAACAGCAAAAACTGATTAATTTTTTTGAAGTATGGTTAGCATATTGAAATTCTATCTGAAAACGTGTTTTGTCCACAGCAAAGTAATGTTGGCTTTAAAGGGACTGCACACCTAGGAGAAAGGTGGGCACACTGTTGCAAGCTTAAGGTGCAGGTACCTCTAGGAGCTGCAGCAACCTTTCTGTCATGGCCAAATCACTGTTCATTCTGATGGCCAGATCTTAGGCTTTTAATGATAGTCCCAAAGATTGATCTCTCCTTCTTGTGCCCCTGCACACTTCTGCTAGCTAGTGATGATGCCTATTATAGTGATGGGCCAAAAGAAATGTGTAGGAGCGAGACTTAGTGGCAACCTTCAACACTACCCAGAAGCTTTTCCTGTCAAAACGGCCCAACGTTCTCCCTCAACAGAATGCTGTTATGGATGTTGTTGGTACCCCTAGGTACCTGTAGTTTATACCTGCAACTGTTTTTCCAACCCCCCCCCAAGTAATAGAGGCTCTTAAATGCTGCTCTTCCTAACTTTGCATACTCTTTTTGCTCTCTCACAGCTACGTTTGTTCACATGGGGGAACTATACACTGATTGTTTTGTACTGATACTTATGTCAGTTCAGCACCCCTTCATTGCCAGAGGCCAAACTACCTCACCGGAGCCCCACACATGGAAGGATAACATACCTTCACCTGCTAGCATCACCTGTCTCGGGACTGACTACAGAGACATTTCCTCCACCAGCTCTCCTCACACTGTACACTTGAACATGTTCAACCTGAAGGCAAAGAGGGAAACTACCACACTTACTTTGTAAGACTTCACAAGCTGTGGTTTCAGGCCCAGTCCTTAGGAGGGCTCCATTCCACAGTAGGCCCTAAATAAAAAGTCCTGGGCCACCCCATCTACGGAACCTCTGTCATTGGCCATCACCATTCCCTCTCCTGAGCCAGATAGTCTCCCTTCCTTTTTCTACTTTATACTCAGGATTACCCAGAGGGTTAACCTGAAAATTGACTCCTCAGTTTACCAATGCACTGTAGAAGCACTTTCTCTCTCTCTAAGTAACATAGGCCAGATGTTGTCCCTTCACTATAATTTCTACCACTGAAGTCAAGTAGCTGTTTATACAGTTTCCAATGTTTAAAAAAAAAAATCACACTGGGGTGACTGGGGACAAAGAACGCAAATTTATTAAATACCTTCTTCAGCTCTGTGTATACAAAGGAGCATGGGAGAGCTCTTGTCCATAATGGGCATGGTATTGACACAGCTCCAAATGATCCACATTGGCTCACAATTGATATGATCCAAAAATATTTAGACAGAATAAAGGTGAATAAAGCACCTGGACCAGATGGCATACACCCACAGCATGGATTCATGAAAGACAGAAGTTGTCAAACAAATCTGATTTCATGGTGAGCAAAACCTTGCACAGAGGGGTGGCGGTAGACGTGGTATACTTGGATATTGCAAAAGCGTTTGCTCAGTTATCCACACACAGCTAATGTGTAAGGTAAAGTCTATAGGCTTGGAAAAATCTGTATGTAAATGGATAGAAAACTGGCTAAAAATCGTATTCAGAGAGTAGTGAATAATGATTCATACTATGAATGGTCTAGGGTTGTTAGTGGTGTAACCCAAGGCTCAGTGTTGGGACCCTTACTTTTTAATATATTTATAAATGGGGGATTAAAACGAGGGTCTGGGATTAAAAATCCCATTTCAGTCTTTGTAGATGACACCAAGCTGTACAGTGGAATAACATCCTTACAGGATGTCTCCAACTTTCAAGACCTCAATGCACTATTTAATTGGGCAACTATGTGGCAAATGAGGTTTAGTGTTGATAAATGTAAGGTTATGCACTTGGGGGCTAAGAATATGCATGCATCATACATACTGGGGGGGGGTACAACTGGGGGAATCAATGGTGGAGAAGGATCTGGGAGTTCTGGTAGATCACAAGCTTAATAATGGCATGCAATACCAAGCTGCAGGTTTCTAAAGCGAGCAAAATCCTCTCTTGTATTAAAAGAGGTATAGACTCCAGAGAGAGAGATATCATATTACCCCTGTACAAATCATTAGTATCACCTCATCTGGAATATGCAGTTCAATTTTTAACACCAATTCACAAAAAGAACATTGGGGAACTGGAGAAAGTACAGAGAAGAGCAGCCAAACTGATAAGAGGCATGGAGGAGCTCAGCTATGAGGGAAGATTAGAGGAACTGAATTTATTCTCTCTTGAGAAGAGGAGATTAAGGGGGGATATGATCAACATGTATAAATACATCAGTGGTTCATATAGTGAACTTGATGTAGAGTTATTCATCCTGAGGTCATCACAGAGGACAAGGGGACACTCTTTACATCTGGAGGAAAATAAATTTAATCTCCAAACACGGAAAGGTTTCTTCACAATAAGAGCCGTGAAAATGTGGAATAGACTCCCTCAAGAGTTGGTTCTGGACAGCTCAGTAGATTGCTTTAAAAAAGGCCTGGATTCTTTCCTAGATACACAGAATTATTTATTTATTTATTTCAGGTACTTATATAGCGCCGTCAATTTACGCAGCGCCTTACATATATATATTGTACATTCACATCAGTCCCTAACCCTCAAGGGGCATACAATCGAAGGTAACTGGATACTAACATTTATAGGTAAAGTTGATCCAGAGAATATCTGATTGCCTCTCAGGGGATCAGGAAGAACTTTTTTCCCCCTGCAGGAGCAAATTGGATAATGCTTTGCTGGGGTTTTTTTTGCCTTCCTCTGCATCAACTGTGGGTGTAGGATTATCACTTTTTTTTTTTTTGATGGTTGAACTGGATGGACTTTTGTCTTTTTTCAGCTAGACTATGTAACTATGTAACACAACATACAAGCTGTAGGCAAACATGACGTTTTCCAGTTTTCTGTAAGTGTTGTGTAGGGCTGTGTCTATGGTGCGTAAACCTTTACTTGTGCTCAGTTACCATAAGGTGAATAAATAAGTTCAGCCTTTAGTCCTGTGCCAGAGTCCTGCTAAGGGGTAGCCCTACTCTTCAAGTGAATACATTTCATGTGTATGGTCCTACTCTCAACTCTCCCAAAGACCACAAGGTCACAACTCTTCCTGCACGTTTCCCTACTGCAAAGGCAGTGACATATATAAGTTGAAGGCACACCACAGCACGCCATTAACCCCTACATAACCACACTTTAATGCTTAGTGCAAAATAACAGCAACATTTTAGGCACCTGCCTTCTCTCTCAACCACCTAGAGTAAGGGAAGTAAGCTTCAAGTTGCATCCAAGAGTTTATACACATCTAAGTACTGTCTCATTTTTATGCTGTCAGGTGCTTCTAAGTTGCTTTGATTTATATTTGGGTTTGTTTGCTTTGCCCTTCACTTGTTCAAGGAGTTACTCTGATCTGCTTCCAGCTGCTCAATTGCAAAGAAAAGCCATAAACCTTGATACTAATCTCATGGTGACAATGGTAAAAGAATCACAAACTAATATGATGGAGAAACTCAGTCAAGATTCCTTAAAGTGGAATTAAACTCGCACTAGACACCGTTTCAGAGATATTCTGTGTTCCTACCACCGCTGATGTCACCAGTGCATGCACTCTGAAGAAACGGCATGCATGTGCCATTCCTTCAGAGCTCTGTGCCACGGCCGAGACTCTCACGTTCGAGCGCAGGAGTGACATCATTGCGGCTCGGCCAATCAAGCTGCCAGAGCCCACAAACCCAGAAGGAAGACCGGGTGAAGATGGAAGCCCTGTCAGCGGGGCTTCGTTTTAAGGTCTTTCATAATCTGCTAGCATGCGATGCATACTAGCACTTTATGACATTATTTGCAGGGGAATTTTTTTTTTTGTTGGTAGTTTACTACCACTTTAAAACCTTGTACACACAATGAGAATATTGGACGAAAAATACCACTTTCGGAGCGATCGTTCGGTAATCTGTTCATTAGTACAGTGTTCGCCTGTAAAAAATTGAGTGACTAACACCATGCATGCTCAGAAATGAAAGAATACATTACATTAACATACGTTCACAGGCGGACTGACCATTTGGAAACTCGGGCACTGCCCGAGGGCCCGGGGTCAGTAGGGGCCCCATGAGATGCCCCTGGTTCCTTTTTCATAGGCTTTTTTGAGTTTGGGCAAGGACACGGGGGGCCCCATGATCTGCTATTGCCGGGGGCCCCATGAGTTGTCAGTCCGCCCCTGTTCATAGGATTTTTTGAGTCTGGGCAAGGACATGAGGGGCCCCATGATCCGCTATTGCCCGGGGGCCCCATGAGTTGTCAGTCCGCCCCTGTATACGTTACATCACTTCTGAAGTTGTATTCTGTCTTACGAGAATTTTTGTACCTTTAGTAGCCTATTCATTTTTGATATGAGACTAGCATGCAAAAAAACAAACAAAAAACAGACGATCATTTGTCTGATATTCTTATTGTGTGTATTAGGTACTAAGTAGTGACAAGAACAAACAATGTTTGTATACGCAAATGACTCAATCTCTGAAACTCTAAGGCTCCATGTACACTGCAGTTGATAAACTCACAATTAGGAGATTTTCTGCATTTTTTTCAGCAGCCCCTGAACTCTCCCTAATGTTTTTCCTATGTGTCCATGTACATTATGTCATTTACAGTCATTTACAGGAGTTGAGGTAACAGTCGTTTTTTTTTAACGCACCAAACTTGCGTTCAGGAGTAGATTTTATCATTGTTTCAAACGCCAAACGCTTGTAAATGCATGTATATGCGGCTAACTGTGTTTATAAGCTTTTGCATTTGGAAATTTTTTTAACTCTTCCATATATATATGCTGTCCAGAGCCTTTTTTAATCATGAACAATGCATGCAAAGCGTTTTCCCGGTACTCAAATGGGCCTGGTACACCATACTTTGAGGTTTTGCATGAAAGAAAATATGTTAGACACTGCTGCAATAATGTCTGCACAGAAATGAGCTGGAACGCATCCAAACACCACAAAAAAAAAGACAGCTAATCTCAACAAATACTGCTCTCTCTGCTTCTTCTCTGTGTATTTCTCTCAAAATGTCTAAATAAGTTAATTTTTTACTGTTTTTCAGAGCATTCTGGGCATTTTGGAAGGTCTCCTGAGGTTATTTTTAAAAAAACGCTTCTAAACGCAAATGCTCATAAACACACATAAACGTGGCATGCAAACGCAGCTAAACAGACTTTTTTAAACTACGTTTTCCAGCAGTCAGTTTCCATCGTTCAGAAGTGTCCCGTGTACATGGGGCCTAAGATTGAAATTAGCAGATGGCAAACAGAACAGTTGAGAACCTCTCTAATTTTACCGTGTAGCTACATCAGGCTATAATATAAAACAGATGAAGCGTGAACTGAGATGATAAAGTAGCCATCTCTGCACTATCTAGCACTCTTGCATGCCAGTTACCTATTAAATTATAGAGAATACTGCCACAATACCTTGTGCCTCGTGCAAAATAACGATCAAAATATTTTTTTAAATCTCTGGCAGTTAAAAAAGTTTAATAAAATTTTTAACCCTTTCATTAGCTGTAGATGTTTAACCTTAGCAGGACTAGATTTCCATCACTGGAGCCTGTAGGCACTCATTCAAAAGCATCATCCCTCTTCTAGGATCAACTCTTTTACACAAAATCTTTTCCAGTTTAACTGGTATTTACCCAGCTAAGAATATTTTGACAGCGTGTAAATGCATTTCTTGAATCTAATCTTCACATCATTAGCCATTAGCTTGGATTGCATTAAAGCCAGGATTCACAAAGTAACAGTCTTACAGTACTTACAACAGAGCAACAATATTATTAGCAGTTGCTCTGACTAATCTGAAAAAAAACCTGAATTTTGCTGTGGAAATGCACAGGGGTTGGGGAGTTAATGTTTACTAATTTACCCTGTTTGCACTGTGCAGGCAAATCTCCATTATCAGCTGCTAACTAGAACAACTTGAACACTTTGATAGCAAAAATTAACATTTTTAGAAGCTGGTCTTCTCTATTGTATGCTAATGGTGGATAGCTTAGGATGTATCCAGTCTGTGTGAGAACAGAGACATTGTGGGACTGTTCAGAATTGCTTGCAGTCAGCCATAAGTCCCTCTCCTTATAAACATCTAAAAGGTAAAAATATTTTTTATACATAAAAAAAAAACTTTAGGTATGCTGTGTGAATGGGAACACATAACACAAATATACAGTATATTATTGTGTACTTCAATGTTTGCAATCTTATTTGAAAACCCCACTATATTTTTGTTATGTGTTCCCATTCACACAGCATACCTAAAGTTTTTTTATGTTTAAAAAATATTTTTACCTTTTAGATGTTTATAAGGAGAGGGCCTTATGGCTGCCTGCAAGCATTTCTGAACAGTCCCACAATGTCTCTGTTCTCACACAGACTGGGTATACCCTAAGGTATCCACCATTAGCATACAATAGAGAAAACCAGCTTCTAAAAATTTTAATTGTTGCTATCAAAGTGTTCAAGTTGTTCTAGTTAGCAGCTGATAATAGAGATTTGCCTGCACTGTGCAGACAGGGTATATTAGTAAACATTAACTTTAATGGTAAATTAGTAATCATTAACTTTAAATGTATTACATTTCTGTCCATTTCCACAGCAAAATTCAGTTTGAAGAAAAAAGTTAAACACCAAATTTTAAATATTTTAAAATGAGAACATGTAATACATTTAAAGTGTGTGTTATCATGATGTGGCTGAAAAAGTAGAAATACACTTTAAAGCAATTTTAAACCCAAATATAAAAATGTATGAAAATTGCAGTTTACCAATTCTTAGGTGTGGTGATTGCATTAGTTTTCTCTTTTGTTTTTTTCCCCTTTATTTTCACCTGTTGATCCTGCCAGTAAGTCAGTTATTTTTAAATTTCAAGATAGAGTTGAGACAAACCATTTAACACTGACAGGGGTACTTACAGTGGCCAGTTTTCATGTATTTATGTATAACCTTAATCCAAAATATTGATGTAACTGCTTATAAAGTGGTTGCTGGAGTTCAGTTTCCATTTTTTAGTGAAGTCCATCCTAATCTGCTAGTCTAACACTATCCTCCCCCAGGGTGACAATGCTGCTGTCCAAAGGTGTCTGCTTTACTACTTCATCCAGAATTGCGACATCCTAAAACAGGAAGTATGTTACAGGCAAAAACAGAGGTGAAAAAGCCTAAAAAAAGAAAAGTAATGCAGTCACTACACCTAAGGATTGGTAAGCTGCAATATATTTCATTTTTGGTTTTGGGTTTAATAGTGCTTTAAGCTTCTGGACTGCCTCCCATATTTGGAAGACTGAGAGGAGCTGCCGAGTTGAACTTTGGAACTTAAATAGGAAATACGCACCCTGCCTGTTTGTTGGGAGAAATGCCATCAGGACCCTTGAAACTCAGCAGCCTACAGTGCAAAATGTTTGCAGATTTGCCATCCCCTTTCTCTACTGAGAGTAACCTTTTATGAGTTATCAGTTAAGCACATTTTTAAAAATTCTTTTTAATTGTATGTTTGTGTGTTATTATATCAAGAGGCTTTGTGTATCAAGAAATGGGGAAAACTTCCTGCGCTCAATCCTACTAAACTAAAAATAAGCTGCTACACCTGCACCTTATTACCTAAAGTGGAAAACCAAAATATAACAATCAATAAGTGTAGCGCTCTAAATCTCAACATAAAAAAAGTGACATAATGGTGGAACAAACAGTGAATCTTAATGATATAAATGAATGCTAGAATAGTGCAACATCACACGATATTGGGCATATGGTGGAAATGACTGATATTAAGCCCTCTAATACAGGGGATATACCCTATAAAACAAGTGCTCATGAGGTTCTAAATGCTGTACACAAGAAGATGTACCATGTGAGTGTCCTGTGTATATAATTTTAATTACTGTGCTAATAAATGGTAATACACTATGGAGGCTTTTCTCTTTGTGGACCATGTGGGAGCTGTTTTTTTCTGGATAAGAGCCTTTTAGGATATTCCTTGAGGATACACTTTAACCCAGGGGGATCCAGGAGTGATCCATAAGGCCCTTAGGCCCTTTTAGGGTTGCAGCAAGGAGGGGAGGAGCCAATCTAGCTGTGTGTGGAGTCATCACCAGAGCCTACAAACGCACAAGATTCACCTGCATGTTTGCATTCATTGTTGTGGACACTGGTGGCATGTTTTGTTATATAAGATATAATTTTGAGTGATATGTTCATTTATATTCACTTGTTGCATATATACTTGTTGCATATATATTGTTTTCTGATTTCAGCGGTTTATTTATGGTTATGATATGAATAGAGTGTGTTGACACTGAGCACTTGTTTTATAGGGTATATCCCCTGTATTAGGGGGCTTAATATCAGTCATTTCCACCATATGCACAATATAGTGTGATGTTGCACTATTCTAGCATTCATTTATATCATTAGGATTCACTGTTTATTCCACCATTATGTCACATTTTTTATGTTGAGATTTGGAGCGCTACACTTATTGATTGTTATATCAAGAGGCTTAAAACCCCTTTCCAGGATAAAACTATATATTTTCTTAACATCCCTCTAACCATGCAAGTATGCATTTTTTCTCTTTACCTTGTGAAACCAGATATAATCACCTACGTCTCCCCTTAAGGTTCTTGACAACTGTTGGTTTTGGGTGGGTGGCCACTGATCCAGTGCTGCAGTGCTCCACCTGAGATCACAGCCCTCCTATGCTGATGTCATCCTGTTCTGATTCTGAAAGTACCCCACTGGATATCCAATAGGAGGAGTCCGTGTCATGCAGGCAGGGTACCTGAAGAAAGACCCTAGCAGGAACTAAATCGGAGAGGAAGTAGATTTGGAGCTGCAGTGTTACTTGACCACATATAAGGTTATAAAAAAAGGCAATTCAGACAGATAGAAAGGGGAGCATGGTGGGTGAAAATTATCCAGGAGTGGGGCATATACAATTAGTTTCCTTACGTCATTGCAAAAAAGTTTTTTAAAGATGAACAGTGCCAGGCACTTGGAGGTTTCTCAAAGATCTGTTCATTAACTGAGAAGTCTGAGCCCTAAACACTACAATGATGACAATGGCGAGATTCCTTATTTCAAGTCATGGGAGCATGCCCAAGCACTACACTTAAAAAGATTAAAGCAGAACTCCATGAAAATTTAGCATTTTTGTCCAGGGGTTTAGGAAAGAACTATACTTACCTTGTCCTCTGATCCTCCAGAAAACCCCCTGTCCAGCGGTAGACTGTTCCTGACGTCCTCACGCCCAAAGCCATTCTATGGGAGTGATGATGTCAAGAACAGTCCATTCACAAGACTGCTGGCGTGTGGGAGGGGAGGTAGAAGCAGCAGGGACCAGTCTTGCACTCCAAGGATCAGCAGATTCGGTAAGTATATCTTCACTGTTATCACCCCTAGAAAAAAACAAGCAGTTAGCCCATGCAGTGCAGGCACAGCCCCACTGCACGGTTCCAAAAATGTTTTGTCCGGATTTCTGCTTTAACTGTGATAATGTATATGTAATGAAAAATGAAAAACACAGGCATACCCCTTTTGAAAATGAACGTTGAGTTCAAAACGCGTTAAAGAGGAGCCCTTGTAAGCCGTTGACGTCAAGCCGTCAGATCACGGGGATCCGACGGCCACTCCATATTCCCAGCTGGTCAGTTGTTCATATGTTTTACATAAGCGAACCTTATGTGGCATTTTTGTAACACTACAGTTCTTTCTGTACGTTTTTTATAATATAACTTTTACCATTACCAAATAAAGTACTTTTATCATACTACACTATGGGATATTCCTAATGTTTGCTCTGTACCGAGCACTTTAAATCCCTCAGCACCTCTTCCAGTCAGAATCCCGGTACCTTAAAGAGGCTAAATATCTGGAAAGACTAACGCACCCCAGGACCCTGAGGAGGACCACCCACCCCTAGGCTGTATCGTCATCCATACTCGAGGGACCTCTTCACACCAGGAATACTATATAACAACACGCTTTTTATTAGCGCATCTGGTAAGTGCGCACTCTGTACATCAATTACATCTTCCAGAAGAGAATATATATGCATTTGGATTCTATATAAACTTTTGGAAGGTTGTACCTGATCCTCATACATTTTGGACATTTGGATACTTCCACGCATGTCATGATCATGCGCTTTCTATATTCTTATTTCTAGTGCATCTTCAGCGTTACATCTTGTCTGATCACTCCACATATATAAATAATGCATTTTTGCTGTATATGCATTTATAAAACACACAGCAGGTCTTTTGTTTAAATGTTCAGCGTTGCACCAATATTTATTTTTAATGTATATGTAATGATGGGAGAAATTTGTGATCAATAATTATGTAGAGATAGCTATCTCTTTACCTTTGTTACCTATAGACACACACCTGCTATGCCAAATGCTACACCATAGTTTCTGCAACTGCCTTTTGATTTGGCACTAATATATCCATTATTCATGATACCACATCGAGATGCATACATTTTTTCTCTGGTCTGAACAAGACTTTCTTTGTTTGGTATTATCTTCCATGAATTATTTTATTTTCTATTTACTAAAATGGCAAACACAGAAAAAGATAAGGAAAAAAAATATTTTTATGCAAGTTTTGACCAGTGACAGTTTACCTAGTTTTACTGTTGACACAAAATACAAATATTACACTGCAAATTGTCCTATTTACAGTTACAAGGATGTTGCTACTACAAAGCTAGGTGAACCTGTTTACAAATGAAATATGCAGGCCAATGCATATTGTCTTTAGTACATGCATTGTAATGCACTGAAGGGCAGGTGCATTTGTTTTCTCGCTGTACTTGCATTGGGGTGCCGTTAAGGCTACATTCACACCAGCATTTTTGCCCTACAGTGTGCAGATGCAAGAAAATTAGTGGGAGGTCCCTGCGATTAGCTATCAGAGCCAGCCCTGTTGAAAGTATTGGGAGGCTGCTGACTCCTGCAGCTAATTTCAGCTTCTCGCATGTAATCACTATGTGGTAAGTACCTGTGCTTGATCGCCTGGGACACTGACAGTCTGTTTATCTGTACTCTGTGAGGCCAAAACGCAAGTGTGAATGTACCAGGTAATTCTGTTTAAAATGTTACTAAACCCGGGACCCTGCATACACTTTAAGGGTGATAACTTCACTATATCCACAGAGGAGTAACCTTGGAATTCTTAGCTGCTCTCCTGATTATTATAAATCAAACACCTCCCCTTCTCCTCAACTCCATAATGTAGGTGGGGTGTTTGACAGAAGAGAACTGGCGAGAGTTGATAAAAGACCGTTTACAATTTCATTTCAGTGCACAGGAAATTGAAAGCACTGGATTTCTTTCGGGATCATTTTTTTTTGGTTCTTGAAGAAAATGTATTTATCCTGAAAAAAAATGCAGCCACCACATCTAAGGATTTAGTAACCTGTAGTACTGTATAATACATCTTTCATATTTTCCGATACCATTTATTTGTTATTTGTTCTATCACTAAGGTCACAACCCTCCTTATATTTAATCAGTCATGCGTGTTGACATTCTATAGTAATTTCGCTGTTATTTAAAAGTTAGAAAAAAAAATCTTAATTGATCCTGATGACAGTTAAGCTACTTATGGGATACATTTGAATAGACTGATTACAAACAAACGAACAGTAAGGGCGTTCTGTAACTATTTGCCTACCGGGCACTTTTACCCCCTTCCTGCCCAGGCCAATTTACACCTTTCAGTGCTGGTGCACTTTGAATGACAATTGTGTGGTCATTCAACACTGTTCCCATATGAAATTTTTATAATTCTTTTGGAGACAGATAGAGCTTTCTTTTGGTGGTATTTAATCACCCCTGGGTTTTTAATTTTTTGCTAAACAAACTAAAAAAGACTGAACATTTGGGGGGGTTTTGTTAGTTTCTGTTATAACATTTTGTAAATAATAATATATTTTGGAGACAGATAGAGCTTTCTTTTGGTGGTATTTAATCACCCCTGGGTTTTTAATTTTTTGCTAAACAAACTAAAAAAGACTGAACATTTGGGGGGGGGGGGGTTTTTTTGTTAGTTTCTGTTATAACATTTTGTAAATAATAATATATAATAATTTTTCTCCTTCACTGATGTGCGTTAATGAGGCTGCAGTGTTGGGCATTGATAGGCTGCACTGATGGGTACTGATAGACAGCACTGGTGAGGAGCCACTGGTAGGTGACACTGATGGGCATTGACAGGCATCACTGATGGGCACGGAAAAACAGCACTCATATATGGCGCTGATAGGTGGCACTGATGGGCACTGATAGGCGGCACTGATTGGAACTGTTAGGCAGCACTGACGGGCACTGATAGGCAGCACTGATGGGCGGCACTGACGGGCACTGATAGATGTCACTGATTGGCACTGAATGGCAGTTCTGATGGGCACTGATATGTGGCATTGATGTGCACTGGTAGGCACTGATATGTGGCATTTATGTGCACTGATGGGCACTGGTATGTAGCATTGATGACACTCACAGGAGGCATTGATGAGGCTACACTGATCATCAGTGCCCTGATGATCATTGTAGATGTCCCCTCTGAGGAATGCTGATTACCGGCTCTCCTTTCCTCACGCACTGTCAACATAAGGATAGAACTGCCAATAACCGGCATTTTCTTGTTTACAAGTGATCAGCTGTGATTGGACACAGCTGATCACATGACAGAGCTTTACTCTGATCGGTGATCCGCTGTGTCCAAGGGACACAGTGCACCACCGATCACTGCGCCGAGGGCTACCTGTAAAGTTGTACATCTATACAATGTATAGAACCTGCTACAGCAGGACTGACATTTTTTTTAAAAAATGACATTTTTATAAAAAACAAAAAGCGTGGGGTCCCCCCCCCAATCCATACCAGAAAGTAAGTTTGACTCGAACATCAGCCTTTCATGTGTTCTCCGAAAACATGAATGGTAAGGGAATTTGGCAGGCTGTTCACCCGCCAAGCGCCCCACAATGCACTGTGCTCTCATCAGAGTTACAGCAAAATGCACTGTGAGAGCCATGACTGGCCAAAGTCACGGTGTAGTGACTTGTGTAGTGTGTTGCTGGACACTACTGAAGACAGAGGGGAGAATATGCTCCCCAAAAATAAATGAATAAATAAACGAATAATAATAAAAAGAAAAAATAATATTAAAAAAAAGAAAAGAAAACAAAAATACCAGACCCTTTAGGTCTGGTAGGAAGGTTAGGAGGGACTCCGTAGTTAAAAATGTTTTTTTAAAAGTGCATGGGGTTCCTCCTGAAAACCATACCAGGCCCTTAAGGGGAACCCCACCTCCCAAAAATGGGGAGGGGGAAGTGCTTGTGTTTCCCCAGAAAACTTTTAAGGGGAACCCCACCCCAAAAAATGGGGGGAAAAAGTGTAGGGTCCCCCCTAAATTCCTACCAGTCCCTTGATCTGAGCACAGGCCTGGCAGGGTAGGAAAGAGGGAGGACGATCGAGCACCCCCCCCCCACAGCTTAACAGGCCATGTGCCCTTGGCATGGGGACGGTGTCCAATGCCAATGGGGACAAGGGCCTCTTCCCCACAACCTTGGCCCAGTGGTTGTGGGGGTCTGCAGACAGAGGGGTACCCTGATGCTGCCCCCCTTGTGAATTTTTCAAAAGTCTGGTGTCTTTATTTTTTCTAAATTTAACCCTTTAGTGAATGGGTAGAGGTATAAGTACCCCTTACTCATTCACAAGGAGGGGGCAGCATCAGGGTGTTCCCTTATTTAAAGGGGTACACTGATGCTAATGAGCCCCCCTGCCCACAGACCCCCACAACCACCAGACCAGGGTTGTGAGGAAGAGGCCCTTGTCCCCTTTGGCATGGGGCCACCATCCCAATGCCAAGGGCACATGGTCCGGTAAGCCATGGGGATGGTGGGGCACTTGATCATCCCCCTCTCTCCTGGCCAGCCAGGCCTGTGCTCGGATCAAGGATTTGGAAATAATTTAGGGGGGACCCCATGCTTCCCCCCCTTTTTTGGGGGGTGAGGTTCCCCTTAAAAGTCCTATCAGGCATAAAGGGGCTGGTATGGCTGTTAGGGGGAACCCCATGCACTTTTTTTTTTTTAATTTTTCACTGTGTCCCGCCTAAAGGGCCCGGCAGGATTGGGGGGACCCCACGCTGTTTTTTTAAATGTATTTTTTGTTTTATATTAATTTTTTTAATATTATTTTTTATTTGTATTATTATTTGTTTATTTATTTATTTTTGGGGAGAGTATTCTCCCCTCTGCCTTCAGCAGTGTTCAGCAACATACTACACAAGGCTTCTGTGTAAGCAGCCTTATATAGTGTGGGGTGTGGACTTAAGCCATAAGCCATGATTGGCGAAAGTCACCATGACTTTGGCCAATCATGGCTCTTACAGTGCATTGTGCTGTGACTCTCATGAGAGCGCATGGCGTTGTGGGGCGCTTGGCGGGCGAATAGCCCGCCGAACGCTCTTACTGTTCGTGTGTTCTGTGAACACACAAAAAGCCGATGTTCCAGTCGAACTTACTTTCTGGTATGGATTGGGCGGGGGACCCCACGCTTTTTTTTTAAATTTTTTTAATAAAAATTTCATTTTAAAAAAAAATGTCAGTCCTGCTGCAGCAGGTTCTATAAATTGTACAGATGTGCAACTTTGCAGGTAGTTTAAGGGGACCCCACAGGCATGATATTTAAAGGAATTTTTAAAAAAAAATGTTTTACTTTGGGCAATGAAAAAAAGATACTGCTCCTTTAAAACTTTCAAACTTTTTTTTTGAATATTTCTTTTTTTTCACTGATTTATGTCCCTCAGGGCAGTACCCGAGTCCCCATACCCCTTTTCTGGCCAATAACTTGCATATAAGCCTTAAAAATGGGCACTTTTGAATTTACAAGTTCAAGTCCCATAGACTTGCATTGAGTTCGAAGTTCACAGGCGAATGTTCATTAGGTCCAAACGTTTGACTGCAAACCGAACACCGGGGTGTTAGGCCCATCACTATTTCCAACATTTAACAAATGTGCTAAAGGGGAGAAAGCACTTAAACTAATTTCTCCTGCACTTTTTAATATATACTGATGCCTGTAAAATAGGTGAAAATTGAGAGTAAGTGAACTAAATTACAGTGTAAGTATAGAAAAGCCCTGTGGCTGTGATCCAGCTGTTTCCGTGAAAGCGCATGTTAAAATGATATTACATTGTGCAGTCAAATGGAAAGAAACTAGATAGAAGTAGAGAGACATAACTTTTTATCTGATTGTGAAATGTATCTGGAGTGTGAATGTTAGTTTATCACATTTCAACATGCTAATATAAATTAAGAATTTAAAAAATTGCATGATAATAGCCTACCACACAATTTATTGTACAATTAAAGAGTAAAAATATAATTGTTTGCTGTGGGCAACACGGACCCTTTTCCTGTGTTCCTGTTTTTCAGGGCTCTTGCACGCAACCGTATGTTAGCACATATGGAGTACAATACGTCTGTAGTTTTGCCACCCGGGAGCTACCGCTGCAGAATAATTGTGTCCATTGACATACATTGCAGCACACACTATGCACAGTTATACAGCATAAACGCTGGTACTTGAATTTACACATGCGTGTGTATAGGCATCATTTTTAAGATGTTAAAGTGGAGTTCCAGCAATTATAGTGTTTATTAAAAGTCAGCAGCTACAAAAACTGTAGCTGCTGACTTTTAATAAAAACACTTACCTGTCCCAGGGTCCAACGATGTGCTCACCCGCGCCGTCCCTTCTCTTCTTCTCTACATGGCGCCGGCATCTCCATTGTGGGCAACAGGCTGTGACAGCTTGCGGCTTCACAGCCGGGAGCCCACTACGCATGCGCGAGTCATGTTGCGCACCCTGATTGGTCCGGCAGTCTTCTGGGACCTATAGGAGACTGCAGGAGGAAGGAGGGGGCTGAATGTCTGGCTCACATCGCTGCGGCGAACTGGGCCAGAAGTGGGAGTGGGTGCCTGTGAAAACCAGGTACCCACTCCCCCCCAAAAGGTGCCAATTGTGGCAGTGGAGGGGGGAGGAAGCAAACATGCAGAGCTTCCACTTTTGGGTGAAACTCTGCTTTAAATTATATATTTGAAATATTACCCCCATACATTATAAACATAAAGCAAGTGTCGCCAGTTGCGCACATATACTGTGAATGCACACAGTGTCATCTGTAATGCATGTCAATGAGTAAAACTATGCTGCAACTATGGCTGTTGGGACCACAACGGCAGAAGTATTTTACTCTGTACAGCTGTATGCACTAATGTGCAGTCATGTAGAAGAGCCCATAAACTGGCAACAGGATTTAAAATGACTCTGTCATGAAGAATGTATGAGGGCTACTATTGCTGACTTCTCTTGTCAATCAAGAGCGATGCCTACATACTTCCTGTCCATCATACTGGTTGCTGAGCAATGGGACACAGCAATACCGCTCCTCCTAGCAGCTAGCGTCCCAGTTTTTGGCCAATGGGATGTAGCCTTCCAGCTCACACAGCAATTGCTAACTGCCGCTCCTGTGCTTGTGAGAGCATTTTCCTGTAGACCAAGTGCGTCTGTATTTTGCCAGATTGCTCCTGTTACTGATCTTTGCTATGTTTAAAGGAAACTTCAACTGTGTGCTGCCTGTGCTGACCCTTGCTACGTTTAATGAATACTCCTGTCTGCTACACATCTTGACCTTTGCTACCTTACAGATACCGCTACTGTCTGCTGCCTACCCTGACCTTAACTATGTTGCAGAATTACGCCTACTGCCAGGTGCCAGTCCTGACTTCTCCAAAGTGACTTCCATCTTGTTTCTCCCATTGACATACAGTACATCTACTTTCTTCTACCTGGGGTCTACTAATGACATTCTACAGCCTGAGTATATATTCTCATATAACCAAAACGTTTATGGAAAATAAGTGAAATAAAGTGAAAGTCCAATTCGCATGTAGTGGAAATATAATATAAAATAAGCCCCTCTTCACTGGGACACCAATGCTGTCATGAATGCTTCAAATCTGGTCAGGAAGATGAAGAAAATCCACCATCACCAACACCAAAAAAATTCTACCTCTTACCAGACCAAATTGACCCCCAGTTATGGACTGGTCAAAATGCGCAATGCAAATCCCAAAAGCATGCTATGGACCTGGAGAGTGGATATTATATTTCCACTACATAGGAATTGGACTTCCAATTAATCTCACTTATTTTCCATAAACTTTTGGTTATATGAAGCTCCGCACCTTTATGTTTTACTATTTTATGTATTGTTGCCTGCAACATTGTGGTTGCTGCTCATGTTTTATTGATATATTAATGTTAGGCAGTCACATACTGTATATACCATAGCATATTTTCATATTTTCCTCAATGGCCACAAAGAAGATAAATCCAGTTTGTGTGCATATATGCCTCTGCACATCCAGACATTCCTATGTAAAAGTAGTAGTGACATCATCAGTGTGCTGTATATAGTCTGTGCAGAAAGCAAAGCTGTAGGGGGGACCTAACAGGTTATTCCACTGCAGGCTGCCTGAAGACAACTACAGGTGCAGCAGATACAAGATCAGTAATAAGGCATACAGAGAGATTGTAACAGTGACCGATCTTTAATACAGGATGCTCCTGCACAGAGGTAAAGTTTCAAGCTGGATTCAAAATTCAAGTAACAATACCCATGCCTCTTATATTTAAAGAATCTGATATATAAGTGTTGACCTCTTTTGGGGGGTTATGACAAATGGCCTTCCCAAAACACGATACTGCCTCAAACCTGTAGGTAAATAAAAGAACCAGAATCCACGCTAAGTGGAAATGTGGGTTTGGCAGTGCCTCCACCCAGGACAGGGCACCTGTGAATAGAGTGGATTCCCTTCCTAAGAAATTAATTGGTAATCATATCAAAGCCATTGGGAGCAGAGAAACTACTGCAATTAGCATATAACATTACCCATAATCATATAGATGCATACCTGTATAGGAATAATACAATCCTCATATAAGTAAAGATTATTAATAATACATACATCCAATGTACAAACAGGTATTATCAGCAAATGGCCCAACAAAATTCCTGATGGAATTATACACATATACTCATATGTGTATAATTCCATATACTCATATGTTATATTATATGTTTATATAATTATTAATGGTTATACCTCCAGATGAATGTTGCAGCAAAGTCATCCTGTAGGGGTCCCCGAGGATGATCATGATGCAGTGTTCATCTTGGTGTCAGAAACCTGAAGACAAGATCTGCGGTGATGAGGAGTCTTTCCACTTGTCCAACCAGCCTAGAATGCAGCTTTTCAACAGTGGAAACCAAGGTGTGGCACTGGAATTCAAAGTCACACTAGTTACTCTGCACTTAGACCCTAGTAATGTCTGATCTGTCATGCAACTGGATCTCTAACAATCAGAAGTGGCTGACAGATGCCTAACTTGGCGCTAGCCTGTGCTGGTAATTAAGCTGAAACTAGCTATAGAAATCCAGACCAGAAGGGACAGAATTAACTAAAACAACTAGAGCTGTATATAAACTTAATTGCAATAAACAGGTGCACCTATGTCAGGGCAGGAGCCGAGGAACGGACAGGCACGCCTAACAATGTAACGCACTGGCTGACGACAACTACCACCCACAGACCGAAGTCCCTCAGGGCGCTGAGTCTAAGTCCCAGGCTGCCCTTCACCAGGGCCCCTGATGGTGGGGATGGACTTGACGCAGCCAGGAACCAGGTCGCGGCCCCTGAGACACCTCAGCTGCGGTAATGGCCGCCGCCAATGGCGTGTAGCTGGTGGAAGAAACAAAAGAGTAGTCAGACAAGCCGGGGTCAACAACAACAGGACAAAACAGTACAGGACAGCAGACGAGAGAGAATCACAGGTCACAAGCCGGGTTCAGCAACAGAGGGTCAGATCAAAGGAGAATACAAAGAATAGTCAAGTCACAAGCCGAATCAGAATACCAGGAGAGTCACGAGAGTCAGAACAGAGTAACAGCAACACAAAGACACAAGACACAAGTGCAAAGAGCATGTGCGGGCCACAGGCTTATATGTCATCAGCCACGCCCCTCTGGGGGGTGGACCTCAGAGACCTGAAGGCATAAAAAGGATTCCCATCATGCACAGCAGAATCCAAGATGGACGCCAGCACATGGAGTAACATAACCTCAGGGAAAAGGTAGGACCTTGATAGTCTACTAATATATTGGAAGGTGACCACTACAGACATATAGTAGCATAGACCTAGGTATTTGGCACTGAGCATACAAGATAAAAACTCTGTCACAAGGATTTAGATGCACACTCAAGAAGCTATGGGCAGCTGAAGTTAAAGTGATTGTAAAGCCTTTTCATTTTTTTTTTAGCTAAAATAAAAAAGAGGTTTATACTTACCTGCTCTGTTCATTGGTATGCTCCCTTATCTCCTGTCCCCTACTGACGCTGTCCGCTCCTCTTCTCCTATGTGTGTCCTCATAGCAAGCTGTGTGCTATGGGGGAACACATGTGGGCACGCTCCTGAGGTAGGCTGTGTGCATCCATATACGTGTGTATAGTACAGGTCAGCCACACCCCCTGCTCCATCCTCGCAGGATTTGACTAACAGCACCAGGGGCCAATTGTTCCCCCTGCTGCCTGAGGGGAGAGAATGGCTGCAGCCAGGTACAGCACTGAATTGAGAGAGGACAGTGTTAACGTTTAGGGGTAAGTGTTTGGGGAAGAGAGAGCACAACAAGTGGTAAAACATTTTTTAACCTTAAAGCATAAATAAGGACCTTTTTATTTTTGGATAGAGTGGAGTGGGATAAGAATACCCTCTCTATTTATCATGTTTAGCATAATTAACCACTTGCCCTCCAGAGGATTTTCCCCCCTTCCTGTCCAGGCTATCTTTTGCGATACGACGCTGCGTTACTTTAACTGACAATTGTGCAGTCATGCAACGTTGCACCCAAATGAAATTTACGTCCATTTTTCCCACAAATAGAGCTTTCTTTTGGTGGTCATGATCGCCTGTGCGGGTTTTTATTTTTTGCGCTATATAAAAAAAACGACTAACAATTTTGAGAAAAAAAACAATATTTTTGACTTTTTGCTGTTAAACATGTTCAGTAAAAAAAATAAAAAAATCTAATTTTGTCATAAATTTAGACCAAATTATGTATTCTGCTACGTCTTTGCTAAAAAAATTCCCAACACGTGTAAATTAATTGGTTTACGTGAAAGTTATATCTTTTACAAATAAATTTACAATAGGGTGCGACTTGGCATGCCACTTGCAAGTCGCAGGCCATGCCAATCGCGTGCCAAGTCGCACCCAATGTGACCGGGGTGTAAACGCACCAAACACATTTGGGATTCTGGCAATCCTGAAAAAATTATTTTTTAATTTGATCTCACTCCTGATGAGATTCCATAAAAATAATATATTTGGGTGCTATTATACAGAAACTGTACAATATACTGGTGAGGAGACACGAAAATGATGCCTGCAAAATTCCCACTATCTCGTCAGCTACCTATCTGATAGGATGCTTTCCCAAAAAATATACTGCAGCCAACAATTTAGTTATGGCTGGTGTGACATGACTGGGTTGAGGGCTCAAGGTAACCTATGCGTTGGGCATAAAGCCCCTTAATTAGTGCCTTGGATAACCGGAACTTCTGGAGGGTATCGGCATCTGTGTAATTATCCAGCTATGTGCTCTCCTTAAAGCATCTTTCCTTTAAAAGGACCACTCTTGATCTTCTCCTCTTCTTCTGCATTACTTTAAATTCCAGGACATTGCTTTCAAAGGGCTCCATTGCCTGTGCTATGCAGTCTGCCAGCCTCCAGAAACAACTCCTGGAACCTAGCTGCCACCTGGTCCAGTTTGCACTGTCCGACCTATTTTTTTAAACTAATTCCTGACCTCCTAAACCGGGTCTGACAATTCCCATACTTATCGCATACTTTTCGCAAGCCTGGACCACTACCTAATTACCGCATTTATTTATTTATATATTTCCTTCTTTGAATTGACTTTAACAGCTTTTTATGCAGTATTTACCGAGTGTTTTTGCTGTTTGCAGTAAATACGGCATGCAAGCAATAGTGAATTGACATTTTCATTGTCACATGCAATATGTGGTCACATGACCGACATAACTCATGCAATAACCTTTAGTGAATTGTCCCCACTGTCTTAAAGTATAATCAATGGCAAAACTTATTTTTTTTAGTTTTAGTTTGGATTGAGTGCAGAGGGTTTAGAACACCTGACGACAAGGCTTTTTGCTGTCTGTGCCCCCATTAAGGAGATTCACCCTCTCTATTTGTCCTGCAAACCATTATCATAGAAAAAGAAAGTAAATGAAAATCCCTAATTTTGGGTTATCCATAGAAAAATAATAGAGGGGTAATATTCCAATGGGAACACTAGTTCTGGTAAACCTGGGGGTCCCAAAGAAATTCCCTTAATTTGCAGGGATTTCATCTCACTTCCTGTTGGGCTATGGTACAGGACATGAAAGGAAATATCCACAATGGGACACAGATGGTGAAAAAACAAACAAACCGGGGTTTTAACCTTTCCTTGCTCTATCCAAAATGAAAAAAAAATGCCTATAGTTCTACTTTAAAGTATAACTAAAGGCAAACGTTTTTGTTTTGTTTTGGATAAAGTGGCAGTGTATTAGAACACCTGTCAGGTTTTCATTGCTGTCTGTACCCACGTTAGGAAATTCACCCTCTCGAAAGTGAAAGTTAAAGAAAATCCCAAATTTTGGGTTGTCCCCAGAACAGTAATAGAGGGGAAATCTTCCAATGAGTTCTGGTGACCCTGGTGACAACCAGGGTTCCCCTCAATTTGTAGAGTTTTTCTCTCACTTCTTGTTTTGGCAATGGGACAGGAAGTGAAAAGCCAATGGGACACAGAGGGCTTAAAAAAAATGGACAGGAGGTATAACTCTAACCTATTCTATGCAAATTTTTAAAAAAAAAGTTTTTCCAGCTGGGTCTTGGCACTGAGGGGCCGCATATTTGCGTACCTGAAATAAACAAAGGATGTGCCGAGAACGCTTGCCCTGCGCGCTCACTGGTGCCTCATGGAAAGGTCCCGATCGCTACTTGCAGTCGGGAGCTTTCCGATCATGTGACCACTGTGACAGCCAATCAGGACAGTCACATCACCCTAAACCCTGCCCAGCCTCCAGGAGTCACAAACCCCTTAAAGGGCTTGGAGGCGCACGCACCAAGGGGTTACGCTTAGGCAGAAAACTAGCATTTCAAAATTGGGCTAGCAATGGCAAAGCCAATACTTCTCGTATGACAGAATCACTTTAAAAGCAAGCATCTCCAGGTTCCTGCACATTTCTAGGGGTATCTTTATTTTATGGATTTAGGCTAGTGGTGAGCTGTTCTAGAAATCAGGGTGACAGAAATTTGGTGGCAAATGTGTGACCCATCTGTATTTAGGTTAGTGGGTGACAGGGCACTTGTGCAAAGCAGAGTGTGTTAGAGTGCTCTGTGGCAGGTTTTTTTCTAATAGGCAGACTGGATTGAAAGGATGTTTCACCAATGTTTTCCAAGACAACCTTCTCCCCATTTACTATTAGTATTATTATTATTACTATACAGAATTTATACAGTGCCAACAATTTGTGCACAGGGAGACAGTATATATGTATTAAAATACAATAAAAGAGAGATCTCAGGGCCTTGCCATGTTATGTCTGTTATGTCCATGTCTCCATAAAAAACTATGTGTGTGGAAAGGTAATGAGTTGGTTACAAAACTATGCTGAAATGTGTTGGAATAGCCAGTACTAAATTAAACTACATTAGATGCTTTGCAAAAGTGAAAGTGGTACCATGAGAACAAAACTAGGATCTGGTATTTGCATTTCCCAGGTGGTGCGTTCCCCCAACTCTTCCAATCACTTCTGTGCAAACATGGAGGCTGGAGATGTTCTCATTTTGTGTGTTGCGATTGGAATTCTGCATAATTTTAGGACAGCCCGACCAATCTACTCTGCATCCCATGTGTTGGTAACTTGATGGCCCTTGTTATGTATACTATAAAAGAGCACTACATAGGAACTGCTGTGTTTTTGTCCTGTAATATTTCATAGTGTTTGCAGACAAGTAGAGATAAAAATATGCAATTACCCTAAAAAAGTTTTAGACAGCTTTATTTTTATTGTTTTTTTTTAACTAAAATTATTTCTCAATTATAAAGCTAGCAATTCCTCATGTTCACCAGCTTGGATAACCATTTTCTGGTAAGACAACTCTTGTAACGAACTCTTGCAATTGTTTTAGTGCCTGCACCATTCTTTATTTATAAAAATAAAAAAGTTATATCTTCCTCCTATTCAGCTAGAAATGTTTGTTTATTGACAATGAATGTGGATGGAATATAATGATTTTTACAAAGAGATCAGCACATATGTTATCCTAAATTTGAAGGATAGAACTATATTAGAATACAAATGAATCTATGGCCGTGCTTTTGGGCAATGTAGCTAGTAAGGCTGAAGAAAGAGAATTGTGCCTTGCTGGCTGTGATTTGTGCTATAGCTAAACATTAAAGTGTGATAGGTGTTTATTACCTGTGAATTTCAAGGATTTGTATTCTATCTAAAGTGGTGGTACGTACGTGAAGCCCCATTGCAGCCACCAACATGCCTACATCTCTCATCCAGAGTACATTTATAGTCCATGTAGGGAGCATAGCCAATTCCTCATCAATGGTAACATGAATAGTGTTTTTAGGGCCCATTCACAACATACCGCTGTGCAGGAACCCATTCAAAATACACTGCACTTGCAATCTGCAGCAGGTATCAATGCAATGCTAATGACACTCCAAATGTAGGTCGCAAACATAGTGCATTTGTCTACACTGAATTGCATGGTACAGAAGTACCACGTAATCTGGCTGCAGTGCATTCTTTAATCACTTGGTAACCAAGCTATAGCCGAATGACGGCTACAGCGTGGTTACCCAATTCTGGGAGGGTGTCATATGATGTCCTCCCAGAACGCGCCCTCCTGTTCACCCCCACGGGTGTCCTACGGACACAGCAGATCACGGAGTAAATACAGTTACCAGTTATCGGCAGCACTTTCCTCACGATGTCATAGCGTGAGGAAAGTACTGCCGATAACTGGCACCTGTCACAGCGGATCGGCACTGATCATCAGGGCACTGATGATCAGTGCTCTGTAGTGCTGCCCATCAGTGCCACCCACCAGTGTCCAGCAGTGCCTCCCATCAGTGCCCAGCAGTGCCACCTAGCAGTGCCTCCCATCAGTGCTCAGCAGTGCCTCCCATCAGTGCCCCCAGCAGTACCACCCATCAGTGCCTTCCATCAGTGCCACCAATAAGTGCCCATCAGTGCTGCCTATCAGTGCCCAGCAGTGCCTCCAGTCAGTGCTGCCAGTCAGGGCTGTCAGTCAGTGCCGTCAGTCAGCGTCACCCATCAGTGCCACCTATCAGTGTCCATCAGTGCTGCCTATCAGTGCAGCATCATCAGTGCCTCCTCATCAATGCCCGCCAGTGCTGCCTCATCAGTGCCACCTCATCAGTGCAGCCTATTAGTGCCCATCAGTGCTGCCTATCCATGCCACCTCATCAGTGCCCATCAGTGCTACTTATCAGTGCCCATCAGTGCTGTCTATCAGAGCAGCCTCATCAATGCACATCAGTGAAATAGAAAAATGACCTGTTTGCAAAATTTTATAATAGAAACAAAGAAAAGCTTTTTTTTGTTTGTTCTTAGTTTGTTTATAGCGCAAAAAAAATAAAACACCCAGTGGTGATTAAATACCACCAAAAGAAAGCTCTATTTGTGTGAAAAAAATTATAAAAATTTCATATGGGTACATTGTTGCATGACCACGTAATTGTCATTCAAAGTGCGACAGCGCTGAAAGCTGAAAATTGGCCTGGGCACGAAGAGGGTATAAGTGCCCAGTAGACAAGTGGTTAAAGTAATGCATGCACTACTTTAAATGCAGTGCATTGCGATTTCAGCCCATTCAAATGAAAACGCACTGCACTTTTTTAAAGAAAAGAAAGTTCCTGTATTTGACCTGGTAGCAGCACAAAGGGCCAGTGCTTTTTCTGCTTTTACTGCCACAGACAGGGGTGTGACCAGGATGACCTGGGCTCATGGGAAGTGAGTTGAATGATGCTGGCCATCAGACTGAGGACATCTAGTAGCAGTAAAAAAAAGTAATATGAAGGAAATCTCTGGACTGAAGCTGAATATTTTAGCAAAAGCTGGTTCTGTCATTTAATCTTTTGATGGTCAATTCATTTTATGACTGGAGTTCTGCCTTAATGCTTTCTGGATGAACAATTTTAAAAGCTTAGTCCTCAATAGAGCAAACAAATCAGCTGCTCAAAATAGTTTTTTCCAAAGCCAAACAATGTACTGAGATTTTATAGAAAATACAGTCATCTGCTATACAGATTTTTATAAACATTGCTGTTTCTCAGTGAGCCATGTAGAAAAATGTATAGACTCACATATGTAAATATAATCCAGAGCTATCACTTCTAATAATTGGCTTAATGTAAAAAAATATTTTCCTATGTATTTAAGCTCCACTGATAGCTATGGTGAGGCAATTTGTATTTATTAGCTGTGGCATGGAGCAATGCAACCACTTTTTCAGAGTAAAGTCTCTCATCCTGTTTGTAGTTTTGCCAAGCAGAATCCATGAACTAATTCTAGGTATTTTCAGTTCTCAGAAATAAAATGCTGCAGCTAGCAATTCATTTAAAACATTTGCTGTTTTCTCATAGTGCAAGTACAGGCTCTGTGTTCAAAGCACGCAAAATATAATATGCCAAATGAGGTTGGTATCAGTGGCTGCACATAATATCTGGACAAATACATTAACATCATTCAGATGCAGCAATCCCATTCAGCAAACTGTCACACTTTTACCAGTAGCATTTAGGTAAAAATCTGGGAGATTCAATGTTTTATCTGCCAAAGAATGACACATTACTTAGCTGGATAGATTCCTACATCATTTCTCTTATCATTTGGACAGCAGATCAGCATAAGAATGCTATTTGTCCCTGTTTCTGGGGACAGTCCCTTTTTAAGAGGGGTTTGTTCCTGAGAAATGAGAACTCTCAGAATTGTCAGTGGGCACTCAGCAGCATAGCATAAACTGTCCAGAGCACAGGCACTAAATCAACAGCCACACTGCACAAGCATCAGTTCAAAATGGCACCAGCAGAGCCGCATGTACATGCACGGCACTCCTGAGTGCCACTCCAGCTGCAATATATGGACTGACACTTGTGTATTGGTCCTGCTGATTAGGCGTCTGTGCTCTTCAAGGTGTATGCAACACTGCTGTGTGCCCAGGGATGACGCCAGTGGACATTTTAACAGGGTGCAGTATCTCAGGCATGGGAAATTTAAATACACTGTAGCTACATTTATTAACATGTAATCTGTGTGGTACTCTCTCCTTACCTGACCTTTGCTCTCTCTGCTTTATGTACTCCTGACCTGACCTCTTCTCCCTCTGCATTACTTACGCTTGACCTGACCGCTGCTGTCTCTGCGTTACTTACAGCTGACCTGACCTCTGCTCTCTCTGTCATTACTTACTTCTGACCTCTGCTCTCTCTGTCAATACTTTATTCTGACCTCACCTTTGCTCTCTCTGAGTTACTTACTGCTGACCTGACCTCTGTTCACTCTGCTTTTACTTACTGCTGACCTGACCTCTGTTCACTCTGCTTTTACTTACTGCTGACCTGACCTCTGCCTCCTCTGCATTACTGCTGACCTCACCTTTGCTCTCTCTGAGTTACTTACAGCTGACCTTACCTCTGCTCTCTCTGTCATTACTTACTTCTGACCTCACCTTTGCTCTCTCTGAGTTACTTACTACTGACCTCTGCTCTCTCTGTCATTACTTACTCTTGACCTGACATCTGCTCTCTCTGTCATTACTTACTCTTGACCTGACATCTGCTCTCTCTGCCATTACTTACTCCTGACCTGACCTCTGCTCTCTCTGTCATTACTTACTCTTGACCTGACCTCTGCTCTCTCTGCCATTACTTACTCCTGACCTGACCTCTGCTCTCTCTGTCATTACTTACTCCTGACTTCTGCTCTCTCTGCCATTACTTACTCCTGACCTGACCTCTGCTCTCTCTGCCATTACTTACTCCTGACCTGACCTCTGCTCTCTCTGCTATTACTTACCGCTGGCCTGACCTCTACTCCCCCCACCTTTACTTACTGCTGACCTCTGCTCTTTCTGCCATTACTTACCAATGGCCTTACCTCTGCTCCCCCTGCCTTTACTTACTGCTGACCTCTGCTCCCCCTGCCTTTACTTACTGCTGACCTGACCTCTGCTTTCCCTGCCTCTACTTACTGCTGACCTCACCTCTGCTATTTCTGCCTTTATTTATTGCTGACCTGACCTCTGCTCTCTCTGCATAACTGCTGACCTGACATCTGCTCTCTCTGTGTTACTTACTGCTGACCTGACTTCTGCTCTCTCTGTGTTACTTACTGCTGACCTGACTTCTGCTCTCTCTGTGTTACTTACTGCTGACCTGAGCTCTGCTCTCTCTGTGTTACTTACTGCTGACCTGAGCTCTGCTCTCTCTGTGTTACTTACTGCTGACCTGAGCTCTGCTCTCTGTGTTACTTACTGCTGACCTGAGCTCTGCTCTCTCTGCCATTACTTGCTACTGACCTGAGCTACACTCTCTCTGCTTTACTCCTGACCTAACCTCTGCTGTCTTTGCCATTACTTACTGATGACTTGATCTCTGCTCTCTCTGCTGTTACATACTGCTGGAGTGACCTCTGCTCTCTCTGCTGTTACATACTGCTGAAAAGATCTCTGACCTGTGCATTTTTTTTTTGCTGCAAATATGTGCTTTGTTTTATGCTTTAGATTGATGCTTGTTATCTTTACTGGAAAAAGGTGATAATGTTTATGAAGGTTACCAGATTTCTACATCAGACTGACCTGACCTTGAAATTTTTAAAGCTGACCCAACAATGCTAAACTAAGAGGCAGCAGAGTAATCTCACCTACTAGCAAATGTGTGTTTATTACAAGAATGGCTGGTATAAATTACAAATCGTTTGGCAAATAAAACACTAAACAAATATTATATTACAACTACGTATTTAGATGTTTGCCTATTTCACTTAAAGCAAAGAAAAAGATTTAAAAGGTTTACTTCTGTCTACATAGTGCACCTGCCATACACACCTGTGCACACCTTTTACCTGGGTACCATCTGGCCAGCTTCTATTACTGTGTGTTGATTGCTACAAGCTAATTTTAAGAAACATCTCTGCCTTTTACCTGTTTCCTGTAATTTTCCTCACCTCACTTACTCTCCTACCACTTGTGCAGCTCACACGTGAAGCCCTGATAAAAATCCCTTGTCCTTTAGAGCACAGGCTATATACATATAATATTCTTTATTGCTTGCAAAAACCTGAAGTATGCAAGACATGATCTCTGGATACAGTAGCAGAATATTCATTTTCACCAATAATTACTATACAGCTATAAACAGAGCCTTTAACAACATGCAATATAACAATAGGGCTCCTTTCACATGGACAGTCCAAACAGATGGATTGTAATGAACAATCTTCCTTGAACATCTGATTACCTCTGCATCCATCCAGGTAAAAGAAAACTGTAATGGGTCTGCGTTCTTTTCCTTTTTTTGGATATAAAATGGATCAGAGGCAGTTGGATGTAAATGGTGAACGTTCATTTACATCTGTTTGACCATAGACTTAACATGGGTTTGTTGAGCTGAATGGATATGAATGTCACAGAAGTGACAGTTACACCACTTGGCTCCAATTGCAGCGAATCTGTTCATGCATCCCATGCTGATCAGAACAGACATGGCTGCTGTGAAAGGGCCCTAACAAGCATAACTGAACAAAATAGGGAATGTATACTATATCATTGATACATTAATGATATGCTGTAGTTTCTGTTTGTTTAGGTGATGAAACAATTTAATCTAGGTGTTGTCTTCATTTATTGCAATAATTTTATGCTGGAAGAACAGGTATTAACTGTATCTGATGTAATTTACATGCATGTTAGTTTATTGATCTCCTAAATCTGCAGTAATTTGAAAGTTGCACATCATGTTATAGGAGTACAATCTGTTTAACACAAGGCTTCACACACATTTCAAGTCACAGTTCCATTGCTGTGGGAGATTTAGGAGCCAGAGCTGTAGCAGTGTCACTGATAAATCAACAATAGTTTACAACAATGTTCAATTCAAAATTGCTCCTTTATTTCATTAAAAATTATTCAAGTAAATGTTCATTGTGGTAATAGTGTATGGTGTGCAGCCACTCTTGGACCAGAAGCTCACAAAGTTTTAAAAAATGCAGGAATCATAAACTGCCAAGAACTTACTACAATCACATTTCAGGTATAGATATTTTTATCTAGTTACAATGGTCCAGCTTGGTCCAATGTGACTATGCATATACCATACCTGTGGGATCTCTCTAGAAGCTGGGAATCACTAGAGTAGACACCACTACTACTACTTGTCTAGTACAGTGATTTGTAGCTTCCAGGTAGATCCCACAGGTATGGTATAACTTATTCTAACAAATTCTACCCACAGGTAGCAATGTTCTGACCACCAGATAGGATAAACATAGCATTGTCAGAAGAAGGGTACATAAAAGTTGCATTTGGAGGTCTCCTATGGCACCTTTGATGGCCATTTAGAATTGTGTATGAGAAATATTGACAACTTATTGTGCCTGAATTAATACTTTTTAAAACAATTTAACACACACACAATAAAAATGGGTCTTTCAGTGTGGAGGAGGAAGAATAGAAACCCTGTTAGCTTTTTATTTACCTCTCAACTTTAGAACTTGAGAATGAGGGACGCTTCGTTGGGTAGAGACCTGCAGCGCAAGTGGCCAAACCTAAGATGGAGAGGGGCCTTAATCGGCATGGTTAAATAAAACCTATGAACAGGAGCCAGGCGCTGTGTAGTTTTGTGATAAAAGTAATACCTTATATGGAGGTGTGCCTTTAATAATTCATATGGTATAAAATAGATAACCAGCCTGTGGCTTTAAGAAGCCAGGTTCTAAGATGGACGGCCCATTCGCTCAGAGGGAAGCAGTGGAGAGTAGAATGCCTGTCAGTGCAGGGACCACGTGTATCTGACGTCCCAGCGTCCCGGATGACGTCACCACTATGTGGAGAGACGGAGGGGGGGAACTCTCGCTGGAGCCGCATCTTTAGAAGGAAGAAGCTGGTTGCTGGGACAACATGTTTTGCACGCATGGTTGATAAAGCCATCTTGGAACCTGGCTTCTTAAAGGCTGGTTATCTATTTTTTACCATATGAATTATTAAAGGCACACCTCCATATAAGGTGTATTACTTTTATCACAAAACTACACAGCGCCTGACTCCTGTTCATACTTTCCACAAACCGATGTGTTTTTACCATGGCAGCAGTGAGTATTTTCCCCACTAATCACAATTGACATATACCATTCACTTATTTCCTTTGGGACACATCTGTGCGCTTTTATCCAGACCGTTCTTAAATAAAACCTAGGCTTCCTTGTAGCTGTAGCTATAAAATATGCTTTGATTGCTGTGCCACAATCTAGAATCTCACAGACACATATAACTGCAACACTTACTACTGACCCCTGAACTCTGCATCATTCCTGATCCTTGAACTTTGCGATACTAACTGCTGAACTCTGAACTCTGTGTCACTACTGACCCCTGAACTTTGCATTCCTTATTCCTGACCCCTAAACTCTGCCTCGTTTACTACTAACCTCTGAACTCTCCATTACTCATTACTGACCTCTGAGTCACTACTGACCTCTGAACTCTGTATCGCTTACTACTGATACTGCATCACTTACTACTGACCCTTGAACTCTGCCTCACTAACTACTAACTCATGAACTCTGCCTCACTTACTGATACTGCATCACTTACTACTGACCCTTGAACTCTGCCTCACTAACTACTAACTCATGAACTCTGCCTCACTTACTACTAACTCATGAACTCTGCCTCACTTACTACTGACCCCTGAATTCTGCCTCACTTACTAGTGAGCCCTGAACTCTGCATCACCTACCACTGACCCCTGAATTCTGCATCAATTACTACTGACTCTTGAAATCTGCCTCACTACTGACCCCTGAACTCTCTGTTACCACTAATGATCTCTGAGTCACTTACTACTGACCCCTAAACTCTCTGTTACCACTAGTGACCTCTGAGACACTTATTACTGACCCCTGAACTCTGCCTCACTTACTACTGACCCCAGAATTCTGCATCACCTACTACTGACCCCTGAACTCTACATCACTTAGGACAGACCCCTTAACTCTGCCTCACTTACTACCGATCCCTGAACTCCCAGTTATTCACTACTGACCTCTGAATCACTTACTACTGACATATGAACTCTACATTACTTACTACTGACCCCTGAACACTACATTACTTACTACTGACCCCTGAACTCTGCTTCACTTACTACTGACCCATGAACTCTGCATCACTTACTACAGACCTCTGAACTCTGTCTTGGTCTTAAGTACCCACTCTCTCCCCAACATAAATAATGTTTCCTCTGCAGCTGCCTGTGACAAGTGCAGCTGCAGGGGAGATACAGCAGGAGGAACAGAACAGCGTTTTGCTCTATCCAGAACTGTAAAAAAATGTTTTGTCTAGGATTACAATTTAATGTATGATATTACTAACTTTTCTCTACTGCATATTTAAGTGGTTTATGATAAGTATAGACCATTCATCCTGGAGGAACATTACAACCCTTAATAAATTACCCATGTCTTATTTCCCTAAATGTCACAGGTACTGTTTATCAGATCTCAGGCTGATTCCTCTTGCATTCTATGAAGCCGCAGGACTGGTGGAACCAGAAATAGCATTAGGGAAACTGAATCTCATCTGTAAAGGAAATCCCTCTGTGATAAAAAATATAATAATTTGTTTACAATTCCTTATATGAAGATAATAAAACAATACATTTCCCAGATTTCATCAGAGTAGTCATCATAGGCTTAACTTACAATTATTTACAATTCTCTGTGGTCTGTGAAATGCAATGTAAATATATTTTAAAACTTTTATATTAAATAATATACATTACTTGTAAAATTATATTCAACACGTTCAGTACATGAATAAGGTATTATCCTGAAAGATTTACATAAGGGAAGGAATACAAAAATAAAGGTCATTCTGCTGCATGTTTAAAGCAACCCTTTCCTTTGCCAATGTTTACAGAATTTGCAATCAACCATGTACTGTTGAACACATGAACAACTGAACAGTGCATAATTGATGAACAGAACATTTTTCCACTAGATCCAGTTATCCCCCCATTGGGGCACCACCATCTTGTCTTCCATATAGCATATAGAAGGTGTGGTCAGTCAATTACAGTCTGTGCATCAAAAATACTTTTTCCCTTCCTGTGATAGCCACATATCACTACTCTATACATACAGTATATCAGAAGTCAGAAAGAGTGGTTAGATAGTCAGAGATGGTGGTTTAGCTGCTGAATTTTTCCAAAAATCCAAAATCTGTATATCAGCACTGTTTGGTTTTCTCTGTATATTTTTTGTTTAAAGGATGAGTGTATTTGAAACAGCCAATTAAAGCAATTAAAAACATACTACTATGTTTACTTTCCTGAGAAATGGAAGGTTCGCTATAAATTGATGCTACCCCAATCTCTGGCCTATGTATCTTCTCTACAAATCCAATCCTACACAGTTGACACAACACCATTTTCTTACCCCATTTGCTGAAATCACTGCATGTAGGACAAAGGTGGATTTACTGTCTAGTGGTACAAGTTATGAGTTGAACTTCCAGTGATACATGATAAAAGCAACAACAGTATCAAAAATTAGAGAAAGTAAGCATCCTACTGTGAATTCATTTTAGCAGATGGTGTGAGAAAAAACATGATCTAAACATCCATTAGTCCAGTCAATCAAGTCAGGTCAATTACTTCTTATATAATAAACAGTCTCACCTATGTTAGAGGAGACAGTAATGATGAGGACAGCCACTTATGTATCTCCTGTCCAAGCACCGCAGAAGGTGAAACAGTGCAAAGGTACAGGAAGAACAAAAGTGCCAGAGGATGTAGCTTGCAGAACCTCGAACTGGAGGTGCCAACCAGGAAGATCCAGAAGAACATGTGAACAGGAGCTTCAAGCAAGAAGTCAGCAGGATAATGAGCAAATGTTAACCAGGAACTCTGGCTTGTCCAAAAGTTCAGTATGGCAGAGCTTATAGATAATGTCAGCAGGCATCAGTGTTGCCAACCTCCCACAGCAAATTTACTGATGGTTGGCAACCCTGGCAGGTGTGTAGCAGGACTATGCATAGAAACAAGAAACTGCATCAGTACCTATGGTAAGTAGCCACTAGCATGTAGGTAGCCATGGGGAGGAGCAGAATCAGAGGAAGAAACCAAGGTCAGTAATGAGCAGACAACAAAGTACCAGATCAGGAGCTGGATCAAGGTCAGGAATGAAGCCGAGGTCAGGAATGGGTAGAACAGAAGTACAGAGCAGGATCCAAATCAGGTCAGGAGAAAGCTGTGTCGATAAGAGGAATCAAATGTAGAACACAAGTCAGGGAGTAAGAAACATGCTGAAGACCAGTCAGCACTGACCCTGAGTTAGAGCATTCCTTAAATAGGCTGCCTGGCTCCAATTTTGACTCTGGGCATGAACATGCTAATGTTTGTGCAGAAGTATGTGCATGCACATTTTTCTGAGCCAGTTGGCTAATAGGAATTCCCTGATAGACAGGCTCATGTTCAAGCAAAGCAGCATCATTGTCACACAAGGTAGGTAGAGCCCAGCTGTATGCAAAATAAAAGTAAACAATCATGAATCCACTCACATTTATTGAAGATACTAACCACCTGTACAGTAGGTAGGCTGTAGGTAGACTGCAGAAGTGACACCATAGGCTTAGGGGTGTTCCCAGTAGTGGGATACTTGCATGTGGTTTTCATTTGCAACCAGGTGACTGTTACTACACTGAAACTGCCCTGACACAGTATTTTATGGACAATAGTTCTGATCATAATGAGCATATCCCATGTCAATTTTGTTGAGTGCAATTCCTCCTCTTGTGTTATTTTTTTTCCTAATTCTGAAGCTTACTACACAAGAGGAATAGAACCATTGGCAAGGTTGTTGCTCTAAATAAATATTCAGAAGACAACATTACATGAGCTACATATTGTTAATAAAAGTTAAATGCAGGGTGGTCAGAATTCATAAGCAACTTCAAGGTTCAAGTATTCATCATCTGTTGGCCGCACTTCAACAGATATGAATGGTAATTGCAAAGCTTTATGTTGAATATATTTGTATTATTAATCTTAAAGGATTCCAAGATAATATGAAAAATAGTTCACAAAACGAATTGTGAATACAATATGACAATAGCTACAAAAGTGTGTTAAATTGACAACTACCATATCACAAACTATATAAATTGAGTATTCACAAAATATGAAACGTGTAGATATTTGCTTATAGCCACCGTATAAAGGATATAGGAGTGGGGACATCTGTCCCATCCCTGTGTTTCTCAAAAGAGAAGATGCTAGGTGGCATCTAATATTGATAAAAAAACACCAGTAATGTTGTTCAATAAATAATATAAAAGTAAGAAAAGCAGAGAAAAAACAGAGAAGGAAAAAGAATAACACAACTAAAAAAGTGTGGAGAGGCACGAGTCCTACTGTTCAAAATGTCGTAATTGCAAAGTTTTAAATGCAAACTTTTATTGCCTCAAATTCACCCAGAAGCTTCACCTTTTGGATCAAATTCACAGCCCAGCTGCACCTTTGTCAACATAAATCAACTGGCCATTCCCACCATGACAATGCTCATTGCTTACCCAACCACCTATCTTTCACATTTTGCAGAGAGGATTATTATCATTATCACACATACAGCCAAAGTGACTCTTACATGCACAGATACATTGGGGGGGGGGATTTACTAAAACTGGAACACTCAGTATCTGGTGCAACTGTGCATGGTAGCCAATCGGCTTCTGACTTCAGCTTGTTCAATTGAGCTTTGACAATAAAACTTGGAAGCTGAATGGTTGCTATGCAGAGCTGCACCATATTTTGCATGCTCCAGTTTTAGTAAATCTCCCCTATCGTGCCAACTGTGGCTAGAAGTTTTCATGCCAGGGCTGCAATGATTATCCTGCTTACCCACCACCAATCACTGCCTGCAGCCTGCCCAGTTGGATGGTGGTAGATAGGCAAGACAGCTGTTACAGACAGGTGGTGTCCAGCACTACACTGAGGCCACCTTCTGCTCACCACCTGGTTACAGCCATGGCCATCTTTCCTGCAGCCTGCGGTAGGTACAAGTAGGAAGATCCTCAGAAGACCCCAGGGAGGTGCTTGTGGAATGCTTGCTTTACACTATACATTATATTTTCAACAGGTCCTTCTTTTCTTTGAACATCCACTGTTCATTGTATGAAGGGTACAATACTAAGTGAGGAATGGGCTTAGTGTATCCCTCATGTATCAGCAGGGAACAATGGAAAATCAGGTGAGATTTTTCACATCTTGAGGTCATTTGAATGGCAAGCATCATGACTCCACATTGAGATTGTTATGATTCTTTCTAAAGTGTATTCAATGTGAAGCAATATCGTTTTGTTATGCTACCTTCATTTGCAGTCCTACCATGATTGCAGGAAGGCAACTGTGAAACAGTGCAGGTTGCTTACGTGCATCAAGTAAAGTGGTCTGTAGAAAAAATGTTTACAGTGCCATTTGATTCTGAGGCAGAATGCAGTCATCATTTGTCATGGCTCAGCATCCTTAACCATCTGTAGGACTGTATGGAACAGTGTTTATACAAAGAGCTTGATATGTGCTATGTACATTACTGATTTCTTGCTAAAGAGTGAAAGAAATGAAAAAAGTGCAGATCTAGCCCTCTTTTACGTGCTAACCCTCATTTATCAAAATTAAGCTGGACCAGGATGCTTTCATCCCTTTTTCCCTATAGGGAAGAGGTCTCTCTTGGTGTGTAATGTCACATCATGCTTTTTTCTTCAAAAGCTGCAGAGCCAGCTAAAAACAAGAGATGGTTGTTTAGTGCCCACCAAATTAGTTGGGCAGTTTTTTTAGACAGAGGCTGAGTAGCAGCTTGGGAATGAGTCAGCCCGGTGAGTGAGGTTTACCCAGGACAGGCTGGGAGCAGGTCAGGGCTTCTGGAGACTTCCCACCTCTCCAGAAACTTGAGAGCTTTCTGGAGGAGGGGAGAGGCCCAGATCTGCATGTTTGAGGAACCCTGGCCAACTCCCTGGCAGGAGACTGGGCATGGTGTCCAGGACAACCCTCAAATGTGGCAGAGCCTGGGGGGAGGTGTGAAGTGTTGGCGGAAGATGGACTGAGAGGAAGGTTGGAGTGAGGAGCCTGGGAGGGGGCCCCAGGGAGGCGAGCCCACCTGCAGGCAGGATTCTAGAAGGGAGGATAGCCTGTGAAGCAGGGAAGGAAACAGCCCAACATAAGGCCTGAACGCAACCACCAACCCATTAAGCAAGCAGGAAAGGACTGAGCGAGTACTCCTACACACCCTAGGTCAGAAAAGGGGAGAGGGCGGTCAGGTGAAATATCCAACTAGTCTTCATTTGGGACTGCTTAACTGCAAGATCTTGGGCCCCCTTGCCCATGGATACCCTCAGGCAGCTGGGAGAAGAGGAGGATTCATCTGGGGTCTGAGGAGGTACACCAAAGAGCTTTTACCACTTATAAATGAGAGACTGTTTCTATCCACATTTTGTACATAGCTGGCAGAAAAGCTATCTTCAAGTTTACAGTTCCCTTGGACATCCCATATACCACTAGACCCCATCCAAGTTTCTAACACCCTAATGAAAACCATAAAACCAAGCTCAAGGACTGTTTATTGACTCCAAGTGTACCGATGTGGAAAAAAGGTTTGTTGCTTCGCTGTGCAGAGCTTTAAGGGGACCCAAAACTCAGCGACTCCTAGGGGGGTAGTGCTACAGTTGGGCAATTGAAATTAGTACAGTGTGGAGAACGTATTCTCTTTTGCATGCCAGTGAGTTAAAGGAACTCAAGCAATGGACCATGCTATCTATAACCCTACTAAAACAAATCTAAAAAACTCCTCAGAGAAGAAAAATAATTTCATGAAGAAAGAGGAGAGGAGAGAATTATTGTATATGCATACCCAGTAAATAAAATGTGAAATATGCTACATGTTAATGTAGCTTTAAAAGTAATTCTCATTATTTTTAAATCTGCAGCTTTCATTAAAATAATAGAAGAATGTTTGTTTAGACACTTTAGGGGTTATTTACTAAAACTGGAAAAATGCAAAATCTAGTACAACTCTGCATAGAAACCAATCAGCTTCCAGATTTAATTGACAAAGGTTAATTGAAGAAGCTGAAGTTAGAAGCTTGGCTACCATGCACAGCTGCACCAGATTCTGAGTGCTCCAGCTTTACTAAATCTACCCCTTTGTGTTGTAATGTGACAATGCACAATGGAAGGTCATTGCTTCCAGTTTACTATATCATAGAGCCCAACAAAACCGATCTGGTTAGCTAGTTAGCCACTCTGATTGCTATTACAAGCGTGCCAACTGTTGGCTCTAAAAAATGGCATCGGGCCGGAGTGGATGCTTCTCCACTCTGTACATCCCCGGCACTTTTGGGAGTTCTTTAGTGGCTCTCGTCCACATCTCTCCGGCATTGGCTCTTAGGTCTCCTCAGTTGCAGAGGGAGCACAGCCACAGAAGGAAAAGTCCTCTTCCTCCAGTCCTGGGACTCAAAGTGATGGCTCTCCCGACTCCCTGGTTCATGAGAGTGACCAACCTGCACCTCCTGGTTCCCTCTCTAGCCCTGCCAGGTCTCCTTCACAGGCCACGGCCCTGTCACCAGGTCATGACTCCCAGGCTTCCTCCCTGCTGGATAGGGAAATGGCTGATATATTTATTAGCCAAACCAGCCATGATCCAGCACACAATTGTCCAGCGGACTCTCCTGCTTTTCCACCTGTGCTACTCGGGATTCCATACTTATCGCCCGATTTGCTGATTTACTATAGAGGGAACTAAATAAAGCTACCACTAAACAAGATTTCAGGCTCTGGGAAATCAACTGAAGAATAATAAATCTAAAGTTGATGATACAGTTCACAGAGTGTCTCAAAATTCTAACATGATTGCTGACTTGCAAGATCGCCTAGATGAAGCTTACAACAAAACAGATGACCTTGAGAATTGCGCTAGGCAATACAACTTCTGTATTAGAGGTCTTCCTGAAATGGTAAAAGATATTGCCTCCATCGCCCAGTCCCTTATGCAATATGCGGTACTGGATACTGATGAAATCCATATGGAAATAGATTGTATCCAATCCACAGGTCTTATGCCAGATGGATCTCCTCGGGATGTAATTATGAAGCCCCACTTCTTCAGGGTTAAGGAGGTGGTGATGCAATACTCTAGAGAACATCCAGATTTGGAAGTTGATGGTTACAAGATCCAAGTCTTTGGAGACATCTCTCAAGCAACCATTAAAAAACTGAGGGCTTTCAAACCACTGATCTCGCCCCTAATCCAGAGGGACATCCGCTATAGATGGAACTATCCGTTTCCTCCACAATTCATCTATAACGGAAAATCCTACTGCTTTTTCACATTCCGCAAAGGACAGAAAATTTTGCTGAACCTGGGCTTTATTTCCCTTAGCCCCTCCTCACCAGTCCAAAGCTAACAGACTGCCTCCTCTAATCTTGCCTCTTAGGTCCTCCTCCCCCAGGAAGAAACCTGCAACCCCACATTGGGTTCCTTGAGGACTCTGTTTACTGCTAGTTGATGTTTCATTTAGCGGAAGCCTCTCAGTGGTCCCAACACGGGGCATTTGCCTCCGCATATGTTTTTGACTATCCCCATTACTTGGCCCTGGTGGAGAATCTTCCGTCACTTGACCTTGTGACCAGGATATTTATTTATTTTATTACCTTACATTGCATATTACCTGTTTGCCATTTAGTTAGATGCTGGCCATTTCTCGGCCTCAGCATCTCTTGTTTCTTTTTTTCTGTTTCCTTTACGTTCTTAACCTTTTTTACTATCTCTATTTGAGGGTCATCCTGGGAGTCTCAGAAGATCTCAGATACTTGATATCCCATGCTGGTCGGTGTGTTTTTCTAATTATACTATATCACTTGCTTTCCATGACTTCCTTAAGACACAATAATGATACTGTACAATTGCTTTCCCATAATGTTCAAGGGCTGGGTTCCCCTGCTAAGCGCCTACAGATTTTTTTCCCACTATAAGTCCCTGGGAGCTGATATTGTTGCTCTACAGGAAAACCATTTCACCCCTTCATTTACACCTAGGCATATCCATAGAGATTTTCCTGTCTGTTTTTTCACTAACGCCTTTGAAACAAAGTGAGGTGGTAGTGCTTTGTCTTTCCATGCCGGTATTGTTCACCAAAACTAAAGTGATAAGGTACAAGGAAGGGGCAATTCCTTTTAGTTAAGGGCCATTTAGGGGGCAACCTGGTAAATTTTCTGATTTACTATGCCCCTAACATGAACCAGGTGGACTTTTTCTAATCCCTATTTAAATCTTTATCTGCTGAACTGGAAGGCGATGTTATTTTGGCGGGGGATTTAAATCTAACCTTGGATCATACGCTCGATATATCTCATGCAGTCAAACTTAAATCCCCTTCCAAACAAAGTTGCGACTTTGCACAACTTTTGTATCGTTATAATTAAATCGATGCTTGGAGAGAAGCCAATCCCACCTCTAGAGATTATTCCCATTTTTCTAGAGCTCATAATCATTATTCTTGTATAGACCATATTTTTCTCCCCTTGGAAATGCTATCTAAATTATGCTTAGCTAAAATTGTATCAACGCCCTGGACCATGACCCTGTGATGCTGATGCTTTCTAAATTGACAGTCAAACTGGCCAAGCCACACTGGCGATTAAATGAGTCCTTACTTACTAACGGGTCCTTTTGTTTGTAAGTAGTGAACACTTGAAGTCTTACTTTACAATTAATAAAGCAGAAGATACGACGCCTGCTATTAATTGGGCAGCTCACAAAGCCTCTGTTAGAGGCCTCTTTATCCAACTGTCCTCCAGAATTAAAAGATCTCGAGAGTTGATCTCTGGCAAACCTAAAGAATATGAGGCCCTAGTCACCAAGCATAAAACTGCCCTAAATTCTGACCTGTTATGTATAAGTAGAGCTCTACTTAGGTACAGCAAGCTCGTTTAGAACTTAACCTCTGTCTCACCACAAAAGCAGAAAAGCAACTGTGTTGGATTAACCATACATTTTCCATGTGGTAGAACAGAAAAGGGTCCCTTTTAGCACATAAACTTACCCCTAAACATACTCACTCTGCGTTTTCCAAACTTAGGTTTGCGGGGGGTCATATCCCACAGGATCCTCAGAAGATCCGTAGGGAGTTTCATGACCTTTATGCTACCCTATATAGTCAACCCCAACCTCTTGAGCCTTCTTCAATTCGAAACTCTCTGGGGACTTTGCCTCTTCCATCCCTCACAGAGCCCCATAGAGAGCTTATGGAACAACCTATTACTGATGCAGAGCTTAGCAAAGTCATTAAATTGCTATTGTCACATAAATCCCAGGGACCCGATGGTCTCCCGAATAAATATTATAAAACCTTTTCCAAACACCTTCTCCCCCATATGACTCTTTATTTTAATTCTTTAAGAGATGAGTGTGTGGTTCCTTTAGATGACAACAAAGCATAAATTAGTGTAATTCCCAAATCTAGTAAAGACTCTACTGATGTTCGCAATTATCACCCCATTTCATTAATTAATTGTGACCTGAAAATTCTAACAAAACTTTTGGCTTTGCGTCTTAACTCCTTTTTGGTGCAGTATGTTCGTAAGAACCAGTTGGGCTTCATATCTGGTCATCAAACATTGGATCAGATTCGCCGGTCTATCACTCTATCAGCTGTCCGCTCTAAATTGGATGCTCACATCTCAAGAGAACTTTTGCTTTTTGGACCTTCATAAGGCTTTTGATAGCTAAACTTGGATAATATTTGTTTACTACCTTACAGGCCTTCGGATTTGGTCCTACCATTAGAGGTTACAGATCCTCTGTGTTCGACATGGCACTAGACAGGGTTGTCCACTTTCCCCATTGCTCTTCGCATTGGCGATCGAACCCTTACCTATGGCAATCTGTTCCCATCTCAAAATTCATGGTGTCCGTTGTGGACAACAGGAACATAAATGTGCCCTATTTGCTGATGACGTTCTTATGTATATTACCTCCCCTTTGATCATCTACCTAATTTACTGTCTGTTTTGCGCCAATTCTCTGCTCTTTCTGGACTTTCCTTAACCTCCCTGGAGGTATTCACGAGTGTAGCTTGGGGTAAAGTTTCAGCACCACAAGCGGTAACCCTGAGCTACACTCGGGATTACCCTGCAGCGTTGCTCTGGGATCCCTTCTGCACTTACCTTGTCCTTCGCTGCCGCGATGTCCCCCCTGCAGCATCCCTGGCCATCTCCTTTGGCCGATGCCGGAATCCGTTTTCCGGGTTCCATTCCCTGTGATGTAGGGACGTACGGGGACGTAACCGGCAGGAAATTTAAAAATTTTAAAAAAGTGACATTCACTCAATACACCAAAATCACATAGTAAAACATTACTGTATCAAACCATTTCACATACATTTTATCGCTAGTGCTTTGTCCTGTGCCCTGCCTGCATTTTTACTATTCTTTCTGCCTGGAAACTGAGAAATGTCCATGACAAACAAAAAGCATCCCTTTAGGTAAAAAGCGGTTTTAGACCAGCTAAAGAACAGCGATAGTAAATCAGAACCACTTGCAGAATTGAGTGATAATGATTCGTGGAGAAATTAGTCATCAGACACTGAAAACTATTTTGTGACTAAGCTCCGTGCGAACTTGGTGCTATAGATCAAATTTCAGTGTTTTTGGTTTCATTACATTATTGAATTAAATTTATTATTATTATATTATTATTTTTTATGATTATTTATTAAATTAGAATTTATGATTTTGTGTTTAAAATTTTACCATACCCGGGATGTTTACTAGACTCTTGTTCAGACAGATTTCAGTGATTTATTCCTAAGAAGTACAGGCCTAAAATAAAAAAACGACATGTTTCCATGCAAAAAAATGTACTGCTTTGAGCACAGAAATACTGACATAATCATACCACTAGGGAGGTTAAACTTCCAAAAAATGACAGCCCTTAACGTTTCATTACCCGCTTCTGTAGAACAGCAGCTCAGAACTACTGTACTTATGACTTTCAATGGGCAAGCAACTCTTTGCCCTATTTAGGAATCCACTTAACCACTTCAGTCGTGCCCCTCTATCAAGCTAACTACCCTCCCCACCCCCCTTTAAAAAACTTAGAGATGATCTTCGCCTTTGGGCTGACTACTCCTTGTCCTGGTTTGGCAGAATGAACTCGATTAAAAATACTTTTTTGCCCCGATTGCTATATTATTTTAGAACCTTACCGATACCAATTCAGAAATGGGAGTTGCAGCATTTACAAGCTGAGGTTTTCTGCTTTGTTTGGAACAACAGAAGACCTCAGATGAACCAAAAGACACTATACGCCTCCTAACCATGAGGTGGGATTGACCTTCCTAATCTTCTTGAAGCCTATTTCCAAGCTGCTCAAGTTGCCCAACTGGCCTACACCACTGCTAAGGGACCTACCCCTCTCTGGGTTTCTATTGAAGCTCTCTCCTGCCACCCCTTAGCAGTTGGCTCTTTACTTTGGCTTCCTAATCAATCACGCCCTCCTATGCTATGCCCCACTCTGTCACATTCTTTGACAGTCTGGGACAGAGTGCGCCATCACAAATCATTAGCATCTCCACACACGCCCTTGGCTCCTGTTTTTTGTAACTCCAAATTTCTACCTGGTTTAGTACCTGCTCAATTTGAATGGTGGATCAATAAAGGACTGCTGCAGATAGGAGACTACCTTAAGGGTGATCGAATACACTCTTTGCAGCATTTTAAAGATAAGTTGCAAATGCCTTCTATTGAAATCTTCAGATACAATCAGATTGTCTCTTTTATCTGCTCGAAGCTTACTTTATCACCCTTACTCACCAATTCTGAACTTTCCTGTCAGAATATAGATTTCTCCAGAGGCCGTGTCTCCGCAGTATATGCTCTCCTCACTGATCCGAACTATAAGCTTCCCTATATGGATCAATGGGAACAGGACATTAATGTCAATTATGACCTATCTGATTGGCAAGATATTGCCCTTGCATTATCTAAGGTTTCCATCAATACTACTCTAATTGAAGCAAACTATAAGATGTTAAGATGGTACATGGCCCCTACTCAGACTGCAAGGATGCATCCATCTGCTTCTGCGATGTGCTTCCAGCATTGTGGCCAGGTGGGTTCTATGTATCACATCTGGTGGCAATGTCCGATAGCAACCAGATTTTGGACTTGCATGTTTAATTTCATCTATTCGGTGACGGGGGTGAATATTCGCAGATCCCCGGAGAAGGCCTTCTTTCATAAATTCCCGGATAACGTTCCCAGAAAGTCCCTTAAATTGATCACCTATATGCTGTTCGCAGCAAGAATCACTATAGCTAGACATTGGAAGCACTTGACTATGTTAAGAATAAACTGAATTGGATTATGATTAACGACAAACTCACCTGTGTTCTACACAATAATACTAGAAAATTTGACAAAACATGGGACCCGTGGATTCCATATATTTCTGTGCCTTAATGTCCCCTAACTTGACCCTCTCCTTCTCTTTGTCTATTCCCTTTTCTCTATTCTTTATCATCCTCTTTTTCTGTCTTTTAGAGTGGGTTATACCCAGGGGCAGACTGACAACTCATGGGGCCCCCGGGCAATAGAGGATCATGGGGCCCCTGTGTCCTTTGCCAAACTCAAAAAAGCCTATGAAAAAGGTACCAGGGGCATCTCATGGGGCCCCCTACTGACCCCGGGCCCTCGGGCAGTGCCCGAGTTTCCAAATGCAATTAAAGGTAGGTTTATTTACACAGAAACAAGGCAAGAGTCTATGCAAGTCCGACAGCAACAGCGAATGACTTGGTAGGACAGAAGTTCTCCTGCCGAGGTCGTCTTCCTGGATAACCAACTCGAGAACCAGCGGGAATCGTAGCCAAAGCCGGGGTCAGAAGCCAGGAAGAATGGTCACCAGAGCCGGGGTCAGAAGCCAGGAAGAATGGTCGCCAGTGCCGGGGTCAGAAACCAGGAGGAGTCTTAGCCAAAGCCGATTCGGTATCCAGGAGAGCAAAGAGTTAACTAAACAGGAGCTTGCTGCTGTGCAACAGACAGGACACGAATGCAATTGACAGCTGCAAACAGCAGACTTAAATGTGATAAGCCGCCACCTCCTGGGAGGAGCCACAGAGGGCTGAAAGCATAAAGGATCCCACAATGCTTTGCAGACCCAAGATGGATGCCAGCACATGGAGCAGCACAAGCCCTGAGGAAAGGTAGGACCTTGATAATACCTAAATCCCTATATGTTCTACAACATTTGTCATGCCTCAAACGACAATTACTCTGTGTGTAATATCAGGTCCATGAACATTGGTTCTTCCCCTTTCTCTCCCACTACGTTCCCTAACTCCTCCCCTCCTGGTTGCTTTCTTGGTTCCCTCCCTCCTCACTTCCTCTACCACTGTAATGCACCGCCTGGCGGTACCTCTAGCAACCCACGGAATAATATTCCCCAGAGCGCGGAGTCTAAGTCCAAGTCTGCTTTTTCACCAGGGCCCCTGATGGTGGGGATGGACTTGGAGCAGACAAAGACCAGGTCGCGGCCCCTGAGTACACCCACCCATGGTAGAAGGTTGTGCCAGAGGTATCTGCTAGCAAAGAGCCTGATGTGAAGAGGCAGTTGGGTCCCTGCGGGACGGATGGATGGATGGCTGAGCAGAAGCGTGGTCAGACAGGCTGGGTTGGTAACCGTGAGGACAGCGTGGTACAAGGCAGCGGGCACAGAATAGTCAGGTCACTCGCCGGGTCAGTAACAGGGGGTCAAATCCAATAGGGAGCATCCAGAGAGAGGTCAGGCAAGCCAGGGGTCAGGGCAGGAGAAGGCTGCACGGTCAGGATCAATCAGGGTCGGCAACAATCAAATGACAGATAGCAGGAGCAGGAACAGAACAGGTAAAACCATACGGCAACCAGTGTCAGTGAAGAGCGGATTTAAATACCGCGCCCTGCACTGTCATTGGTGCCCGTGGTCATGAGTGTGCATGCGCGAGTTCCGCCGTCGCTGCGGCCGCCCAGGACCTAGTGCCCGCACGCCAGTGCGCATCAGCACACTGTGCCTGTGCCGGGCCACACGCCGCGGCGGCTCCTGACAACCACTGTGTCAATCCCCCATATATGGATAGGTACCCTACAGAGTCCTTAGTCTCCTGGTGCGTGTCTTACGTCCGATAAACCATGCTCTTTGTGTTGTGATAAAATCTACTCATTGTGACAGGACTATTGTTCATTTGTTCTATCTGTTATTTGAAAACTGTTCAATAAAAACTATTGGAACATAAAAAATGGTATCAGGATGATGCCTGCAACTTCAGGCATCATCCTGGTACAAAAATATATATCCCAGCGCCAAAAAAAGAAAAAACTATATGATTATGCAGCTGTGCACCAGTGAAAAAACACCAATAATAAACAACATAAAAACAGCGCAAAAATGGTATCAGGATGATGCCTGCAACTTCAGGCATCATCCTGGTACAGCCACTTGAAGTCCAGTGACATACCAGGTATGTGACAGGTCAGAAAGTGGATATACATATAAATATTAGCTAAAGGGAGGAGGAGGGGAGGAGGGTTAAGAAATCTACATGAGGGCGCGGATACAAGACCAGTGAACCTGCAAAAGGAGAGAGAGCAGCAAAGACCGGTCTTTATCATTGGAAGTTCTTACAAAGTTCATGCTGGATTACTGCACAGATCTGGAAGAAATACACAGAACAAACCTAGATTAACATGAATACATATGCCTCTTGTGTGTGAAAGTATTTTGCTATCCCTGTGTTCAGCTTTAAGCTGCTAAAGCATGTTTCAAACATGGGCTAAAAGCTTATATTGCATTGCATTACAGAGCAAGACCTGGCTGTTATTGGCACCTGGGGTCTTCGGAGAAGAGCGGCAGTTGGAGACACAATAGGGAGAGAGAGATAGCACATGCTCAAAGTCCACAAATGGTTAAGAGGCTCAGTAAATCAAAGTAAATCAAATAAGGTTTACAACTACTTTAAATGTAAGAGCCTTTTTATCAATTTTAGGCAAGAGAATGTCACTTTAAACATAATAGCAATATTTGAAGTTTTAAACTAGTGTGTACATGTTTACTTTTGTGATTCAGAGTCATATTTGCATTGTTTGACGTGCAGACATTTTGGCACGGCCTGTCATAGTACAATCTATACAGCATACACAAACAATCAAGAGCAAAGCAAACTGTGACAAGCTCCATATAACACACACTATTTTGGTAACATTATCTTTCTGTTTCTTAATCACCAGCCAGTCATAAGTGCAACAACATGTTGTCTCTTGACAGTTGTAAATCAAAAATGGTGATTAAAAATGCATTCAGTAAGACAGATCACCAAAGTAAAAGTAATTATAAGGGCCTTTAAGAATTTGTGGAGTGACTTGTCATGATTCCTATAATTAAAACAACTGTAAACACGCTTTAAGTGCATAACTTTGGTGTTATAGTTTTGTGCAGTTAAATATACTGTCCTGTTTGCTGCCAAATCTAACAGGACTTAGCATCCACTGAAGGGTTTTGTATCATGATAATTATAGGTTACTGTAAGTATGGTCCCATTGGCCATCGCATGTGTTGCCTGGCAGGCTGCCTTTTGCTTCTGCATACTTGGTGCCAAAAGGCCTATTTAAGGCTTAGCTTTGTGACTGTAAACTACTGAATTGTCTTCTGTTACTCACCTGTGACCTGTAACCCTTCCTTCTTTCCATTACCAATCCAGTTTGCCAACACCAGCAGCACTCATGCAGCCCCACAGAAAGGATACCGCCACCACCTTGTTTCAAGGTAGGCACCATGCATTTCTCTTTGTAATCCTCACCTTTGCGATGCCTTACAGTTTTGTAGCCATCAGTTCCAAAAACATTTATCTTGGTCTCATCACTCCAGAGTACAGAGTCTCAGTAGTCTTCTTCTTTTTCAGCATAGGCCCTTGCAAATAGTAGGGGGTTCTTTTGTGCATGGGCTTTAGGAGAGGCTTCCTTTATGGACGACACCCATGTATGCCATTCCTCTGCAGTGTACGGAATTTTGTGACATGGGAAACAATCACCCCAATTCTTCTTTAGCTAACTGCAGCAAAAACTTGCATGGTGATTTTCTTCAACCCTACTCATCAGAAGATCCATGTTGATGGCCTGGATGGCTCGGTGACATGGTTACAGTTCCATCTTTGTTAAATTTTTGTATCACTTTTGCTACAGTATTCTGACTGATAAGTAAAGCTTTGCTGATCTTCTTGTAGCCTTTACCTTTTTTCTGTAAATAAATTATTTTCTTTCTCAGTGACATTTCTCTTCCATGTGGTGCCACTGTTGACAGCATGAAATGGGGAGGGGTTTTCTTTGTCAAGTAGTGCCCTTTTATAATCAACTGTCTGCTGGACACCTGTTTTATGAATAAATAAGACTCACCTGTAGATGAATTCTTGTTAATTAGGGTTTTTGTCTAAAATTTAGCTTTGCTCCTAAGACTTTCATTGGGGTGTATTCATTTTCGCAACATGGTCTTCAATGAATTTGTTAGGAAAAATCATTTTTTTGTTTGTGACATTAACAAATCTTGTTGCAATCAATGTTATGCATTTGTGGGAGTATTTTGTAGTATAGTGTCCGATAGAAGATGTTAATTCTGAAAGTAAAGTAAAGGTTTTCTGACAAAATCTGTTGGGGTGTATTCATTTATGCTGAGCACTATATATATATATACAGATAAATACTGTATAATAAATACTGTATAATAATAATATATATATACAGTGGGGCAAACAAGTATTTAGTCAGCCACCAATTGTGCAAGTTCTCCCACTTAAAAAGATGAGAGAGGCCTATAATTGGCATCATAGGTAGACCTCAGCTATGAGAGACAAAATGAAAAAAAAAATCCAGACAATCACATTGGCTGATTTAGAAAGAATTTATTTGCAAATTATGGAGGAAAATAAGTGTTTGGTCACCTACAAACAAGCAAGATTTCTGGCTCTCACAGACCTGTACCTTCTTCTTTAAGAGGCTCCTCTGTCCTGCACTCATTACCTGTATCAATGGCACCTGTTTGAACTTGTTATCAGTATAAAAGACACCTGTCCACAACCTCAAACAGTCACTATCCAAGCTCCACTATGGTGAAGACCAAAGAGCTGTCGAAGGACACCAGAAACAAAATTGTAGACCTGCACCAGGCTGGGAAAACTGAATCTGCAATAGGCAAGCAGCTTGGTGTGAACAAATCAACTGTGGGAGCAATAATTAGAAAATGGAAGACATACAAGACCACTGATAATCTCCCTCGATCTGGGGCTCCACGCAAGATCTCACCCCGTGGGGTCAAAATGATCACAAGAACGGTGAGCAAAAATGCCAGGACCACACGGGGGGACCTAGTGAATGACCTGCAGAGAGCTGGGACCAACGTAACAAAGGCTACTATCAGTAACAAACTACGCCGCCAGGGACTCAGATCCTGCAGTGCTAGACGTGTCCCCCTGCTTAAGCCAGTATATATATATATGTTTTTTTTATTGGAACAAACAAGGCTTTCTTCTGTGAGTGCTCCGGCTTTTTTAAATCTACCCCAGTGTGTACTCCAACGGTATATGTTCAACTCCTTGGCAGTCAGCTAGTGTTTAAACGTATATAACATAACTGTATATCACAACAAAATCCTAAGCCATTCTGACACGCAAAGCTTTGGTACTTTTGATAGTGGCCTTTTCCTATCTGTTGCACATACCTATTGGCCAGTAAGTGTCTGTTCGCACTTAAGCATTTTTCTGGTTATTTCCCTATGCCTGACTATGCAGAATCTCATTCTTATTAATCATGCCAGTTCACGTTTGTATGCTCAGCCACTCTCCTCTCTGCGCACTACTCTTAAAAAAATATATGAGCTATTTTTTTAGCATATTTATGCATTTTTGGTCTCATAGCCTTCAATGGCAATACCTGTAAATGCACAATACATGTGGGCATTTTTGGATGTGCTTTTACACCTGAAGAATTATTCTGCTCCTATAGAACTGCTGTTCTCTCCTTGTCCAGCCTAGGAAAAAAAAAATCCTGAAGCTTGATACACATGCAAAAATGCCTGTAAAACACCTTAAAAAATGCTTCCAAATCACCAGAAATAGTAAGCTCCACTTTCGCTCTGCTCAGGTGTGTATGAAGGCTAAGGGTGGCTATTATAGTGAATAGGAATGTGCGGGAATAGAGGCAAATTCTGACACTAACCAGAAGTCTCAGAGCCTTGTTCCCCAGAACACTCATCATTATGCCACGGCTGCATGGTTTGGAAAAATGCTAAAGGAATGTGCACCTCTGGGTGCCTTCAATTGTGCCTGCATACCTACAATAGTTTACACTACCCCAACCAGTGACAAGGTTTATTTAACATGTCTTAATCTCCAATATTCAAAGGTACTCTGATTTGGTTTCTTTGGTTGTTTGATTACCACAATCATGAATCAAGGGAGATCGTGTGAAAATCGGTTATGTGCAGGTTGACTGATAGTCACATCCACCTTATCCATTTCAGCTCCAGCGACGTTCCCGTACATCCCCGTAGATTGAGCCATTATAAAGGGATGATGCCAGCAGCTGCAGGCACCGTTTTTTAGAGCCAGCTGTCGTCTCTCATGTAATAGCAGTCAGAGAGACTAATTAGCTGCTCAATTCCTATTACAAGAAGCGGCAGGGTACGTCCCCTTATCACACCACCTTCTGTGGCTTTAAAGGGTTCTCCTGTCTCACCGACAGTTCCAATCGGTAGCACCGGGTGGTCACAGAGAACAAAGACCGCATCAGCTTTGTTGGGCTTTGTTACATAGTACCCCGGAAGGGATGACCTGACATCACTTCCAGTTCACTCAGAAATAAAATGTGCTTTGCGTGAAAAGCGTTTTTAAAAGTAGTGTGTGCATTACTTTTGGTGCATTTTCAGTCTATTCGAATGAAGGGGCTAAAAATCACCCAGCACTAAATCGCACAGATGATGTACCATGTTCCTGTGTGATTTAGGTGTGAACCAGCTCTTAAAGCTTTATTCTGGGATAAGCAAATATTGTCTAATTACAAGAGTCATGTGTATTTTTACTTGAATCTTGATGTGCTTTGTATATTTCTTCCAGGTTTGTGCAGCATTCTAGTGTGAAATGTTTCCTTTGTGCTGGAGCTTCCTGTGATAAAGACCGGTCACTGCTGCTCTCTCTCCTCATACAGATTGGCTGGCCTTGTCTCCGCCCCTCCTGTAGTTTTCTGCAGGCAGCCTGTAGTGGGTGGAGTAGCTGGGCCCCTTCTACAGCACTGCTCTCTGCTCAGGCTATGCACAGTGCAGTAATGTCATGGCTACTCTTTGTAATAACTGGGTTTGCAAAGGCATTTGATGCACACAAAGTGTAATTCTATCATTTGTGGCTATTAAAGATTATGTTAAAATTACAGCTTTTGTGTCCAGAGTTCAGCTTTAAAACTGACCTGTAAGGATTGGAATGTATAATTCAGCCACTTTTTGCAGTGGCATATATAGTCATCCTGCCTTGACATGCATGTTTATATAGTGACCAGACACTCCTGATCTTATTACAGTAAGAGGTTTTACTTTGTATCTCATAATCTAAATTTTACATTTACAAATTAAGAATAAGTAACTTTCTCCACTCCTCTGGACATATGACATGCACATGTAAGTAGTCACTGGTAATTTAGCTACAGTTCCCTTTTAATGACTATAGAAAAGACACAGACCCATTATCATAGACAGTGTGCATATTATGGCAGTTAATGGCCAGCATAGTCTAGCCTGAAGTGAAAAAATGGCAAATGATTTGGTAATAATGCTTACTGTGACATGCAGAAGCATCGAAGCCTCGGGCGACATTTTAATTGATGGGAATTCTCAGCTGGCAGACTGATCGGAATGAAGAGATAACTGCCTTTCAGTCCCTGTATATATACAAGTATAATCACATTTCCAGACAATTCTGAATTAGTAATCACTCCCACATTGCTGGGAATTATTTATAAAGTAAGTATTTACACCGTTTCCTATTATTGTTTAAAACCAGGGGAAACAATTTAATTGTTTGAGAAGCAAGGGTATACCATAGCATCACTTTTTCCTAGAATGCAGCTCAACGATGTCCACCATATCATAAAGAAAAAGAAAAATACACTTCTTAAAGCAGAACTCCATACACACAAATTAATGTAGTTGTGCATTTATTAAAAAACATTAAATGCATTTTATAACATAAATGCAGCTAATACAAATATCTGAATATTAATGTATTTCAGCCTCTTGCAATGCTAAAAGGAACATGTCGATAGGAGGGAAGAACACATAGCTAATTTTTTTGGTCCTTCACTGTCCAATCAAAGGCTGGGGGCAGGGGGATAACCAAGCTGTGCTGCTTAAGTGCTGCAGAAATAAGTCAGGTTACCAATGGCAGGTAAAACAGCTCCTGTAAATTATAGTTTACTCCCTCAGTCAAGCAGGATGCTTGAATAGCAAGCAATGGTTACTAACTGGTCTCAGTTCATCAAATTCTTGTACATACCAAAAAATGGAAGCTGATTGGTTTCTATGCAGAGCTGCACCTGATTTTGCACTCTCCAGTTTTAGTAAATCTACCCCATGGTCCATGTTGTTATCCCAACATTTCATATGATAAGTATATGTTGTACTATGTACTTATGTTAAAAAGTATCCTGTTGTCTTTGCAATGTTTCTTTTGTATGATATACCTGGTGATCATATCAGTCTCCTTGTTTTCCTATATGAAAATGACCAAGATAGGCTTTAGAGCATATCCATCCCAGCTTGGTCAGTTTTGTGGCACTGCTTGCATGTCCTCCAATGATCAGACTTGGTATTTGTATTGTTGTATTTATACACAAATGTTTTGCCTTTCATTGCTATTGTAAATTGAATGGGTTGCTTTTCAAGGTAAGGGTTCACATATACTTTAATTATATTTTATATTTGCTTTGTACCATGCAGCATACCAGGAGTGGGATATGCAGTTGAGGGTATTCGCTAGAATCTATACAAGATTCTACATTCCAAGAAACACACTGTCATTTCCTTTCCTATGCTGTTTTATATGGCCTACCCAAACTTAGTCCCAGACCAAACCCAGATATCCTTTTACTTTTTACAGCAGCTCATAAAATACAAAATTGTACAATCCAATGATAAAGCAAAAAGCATTACTATATGGGAAAAACATTGTGCTTTCTATTTTCCAGATTAATTTATTATTGGTGACAAAATGAGCCAATATGATACAAAAAGGTTTCACTACTCACATCTAGTCAGTCTACTCTAGGTTATTCATTAAAATCTATATTGGTAAGATAAAGATATCAAAACATATGGGTGTCATCAGTATGTGTTTGAGTAGGAATATTTAAGGCAATTGTGTTTTTAAGTTTAAATACATTGCAGCTTGCCTGTCCTTAGATGTAGTGACTACATGTTTTTGTCCTTCATTGTGGTCCTGCCAGTAACATGATTAATGTCCTATTCCCACTCAGTGTATTGTATCTATGCAAGAGCCATGCTGTCACCCTAGGAAGAAAGTGTTTTGGGACTACAGAACACCCCCTCTCTTCTCTACATCATAACACAGGAGAAAGTGTTCTGTAGTCCACTTAGCTAACTAAAAACAGTCAGCAGAGAAAAAAAACAAAGGACGTTAATAACTCACTAGGTTTCTGGCAGGATTAACAGATATTGGAATAGTTCATAGAATAGTACACACCCATTGCTTACTTTGCTCGAGTTACAGTAGAAATGTGGTGTGAAAAACCACAGATTCACCTAAGAAACAAAAATAAATGTAAAAATGACGTGTATGTATTTAACAAAGCATAAATATGACAACATGCTACAATTCAGCATACACTTATAGCTCCGTTCACATTTGGACATTTTGTATCACGGGCAGAACCGCCCACATTCCGAAAACTATATGCAAAAATGACAAATCACACCATGCATGTTCTGGTGTCATTGGTTTTCAATGGCACCTAAAACTGGTTGTGGTTCTGCTGCGACTGTCACACGATAAATCACGCTGCAATTGCACAAATCGCATCGCCCAAAGCCTGTTGCCCCAAAAGCAGTTACTGCTCCTCTTGGGGTGAAAAGCACCATACCAGCAATTATGGCAGAACCGCACCCAGTTTTAGGTGCTATTGAAAATCAATGGCACCTGAACATGTGTGGTGCAATTTGTAATTTTTGCACAGCATTTTGGGATCGTGGGCAGAATCGGGGAGATTCTGGCAAAATGCCCAGATGTGAATGGAGCCTCAACATTTCAAAAGAAATATGACTGCAACATGTGACTGTAACAAGTACACTCTGTCTTTATATATCACTTACGAAGGATGTACTGTATGATTTCTGTTTCATTTTTTATGTTCTTCTAATTCTCAGGTCGTTGTTTAACACTGAAGGCATTGATTTGTTCAAACTTCAATAGTTACAGTATTTTAGAATGATCATGTAAAGAGGATCAATTTGACATGCATAAGCCAAAAAATACTATAACTGTTGGTCCCAAACAAAACAACAAGGATCATTTATAGAACTGCAAACCCATGATTCTACAGTTCAAAGGCATTTTTCAGAACAGCCCATTTAAAAAACTAGCACAAAGCTATGCCAAGAAGACATCAAATAATTTGATGTGAATGTACATGAGAGCCTGAAGCACAGCATCTAGACATGGGTCACTCTACGGATGGATAGTATGTTAATAAATAGAGAGATATTTAGGTTGGTACTGTATAAAAGCAACTTTTTACTTTTCAAAATGTTTTTAATACCCTACCCTCCTTAGACCTGTCAAGCCTAACATTCCTTTAACCTCCTATCTGGACTAACCTTGAGTTTGTGGGGATTTTTCCCCAACCCTCCCCCTCACTCCTCCAACTTTTCTTTCTTAACCCTTTCCTCCTGTCCTACCTGGCCCCAACCTTCCCATCCTTTCTTCTCAATATTAAAGTGATTGTACAGGCAGTTTTTTTTAAAATAACAAACGTGTTATACTTACCTGCTGTGTGGAATGGTTTTGCACAGAGCGGCCCTAATCCTCCTCTTCTCAGGTCCCCTGCGGCCACTTCTGGCTCCCCCCCCCATTCCAGTGACCCCATAGCAAGCGGCTTGCTATGGGGTCACTTGCGTTTGCTTGGTCCCAAGCCAACTCTGTGTGTCTATAAGACACACGGGGGTTTATTTACTAAACCTGGTTGACTCAGAATCTTGTCCACTTCTGCATAAAAACCAATCAGCTTCCAGGTTTTATTGCTGAAGCTTAACTGAACATGCTGAGGTTAGAAGCTGATTGGCTACCATGCACAGGTGCCCAAGATTCTGAGTCAACCAGGTTTAGTAAATAAACCCCACAGTGTCCAGCTCGGCCCCACCTCCCTGTCCCTGCTCACTGGCTGCAATAGACAGCAGCAGGAGCCAATGCTCCCGCTGCTGTATCTGAGCCAGTGAGAAGGGAGAGAGCCAAAAGAGCCCCTGCTCTTATGCACATTGCTAAACTGAGATCGGACTCAGGCAACTATGGGGGGGGGGGGGGGGGCTGGGGGAATGCCGCGTGAAGAAGGTTTTTTACCTTGACTCATAGAATTCATCAAAGTAAAAAACCTTTTGCCTTTACAACCACTTTAAATTCCTCCACCCTCTTGAGTTATATTGCTCACTAGTCATGGCCACCTTTTGGTACATGGTACTTATTGTCTGCCATTTTAGAGTTCAAACTATATTGTTGTATCCTACACATTGGATTTCAGTTTAATGTTTTCTAATGTCAAAGCCACTACATAGGCATAACTACAGTTATGATTTTTCCCTTCATGTCATGACATAAGTATTTAAAGTATATGTCGGGAAAAAAAACATATGGAGCACAATTTTGCATTACAAGTATGTTTTGTTTCCTCCATATACAGAAAAATAACAGTTAATCCTAACGGAAATTCAGTAAGCTCTTCAAGTGGTAGTAAACCAAAGGTAAAAAAAAAAAAAAGTAAAAATCCCCTGCAAGGTAATGTCATAATTTGCTAGTATGCATTGCATACTAGCACATTATGAAGGACTTATGTTAAAACAAAGCCCTCCAGCAGCACTCTATCACCGCTGACGGGGCTTCCATCTTCACCTGGGCTTCCTTCCGGGTTCATAAGCTATGGCTGTCTGACTGTCTGAGCCACGATGACGTCACCCCGCACAGGTGTATGGGAGTCCTGGGTCACGGCATAGTGCTCTGAAGGAATGGAACGGGTATTCCGTTCCTTCAGAGCACATGCGCCGGCTATCAAAAAGAGCTACAAGCAGTGTTGTTGGCCCTGTCTGAGATCCCACCTACTGGACCACAGAGTGTCTCCTCATCTCCAAAGCATAAGGTATTTTGAATGACTGCTGGATTTTGATTCCACCTGTCACTGCCAGCTAGAAAAAACACTGAAGATTTGGAATCAGTCAAGGTTTTTCCAGATCATTATATCAGCTCAGACATAGTGATAACATGCTGAATGGAGTCTAGTAGTGTGCCTGTTAGAGGCAGCTGCATTATTTAAAATACTAATGAAAAAAAATGAAAAAAATTAATACATATTTTAAAAATTTGTATACATTTGTAAATATATATATATAAACAAAATTAGAGTGGGGTATTTGTTGGTAGGACACCATCTGAAATAAAAGCCTTGTATGTCATTAAAACAAATAAACTCATTTTATTAAGCAAATCATAAAATATAATTTAGTTATGCAAATCCTAGAGTTATTACATTAATCCACACATGCTGACAATGCTAAATTTGGCTTGTCATGTATACACCTGATCTCCAGTCACGAAAGATTTGTAGGTGTCTGTATGTAAACAGATCCTGATGACCTGAAACTTTAGGTACAGGGTCTATACAGAGTGTAATGGTTCTGATGACCTGAAACTTTAGGTACAGGGTCTATACAGAGTGTAATGGTTCTGATGACCTGAAACTTTAGGTACAGGGTCTATACAGTATGTAATGGTTCTGATTTACTGAAACTTTAGGTACAGGGTCTATACAGTTTGTAATGGTTCTGATGATCTCAAACTTTAGATACAGGGTCTATACAGAGTATAATTGTTCTGATGACCTGAAACTTTAGGTACAGGGTCTATACAGTGTGTGTCAAGGATCCGGATATGACCAGAGATGTGTGGACTGACACAGGGAATAGCAGACTGCAGGAATGATGTAATAAGATAATTTATTAAGAGCTTACACCAATATACAGAAACCGCATGCAACCAAAAACCAAAGTTCCAACTAATAATTAGATGCTCAGGAACACAGGCGTAGACAGAGCTGGAGAAGTAGAATGGTCAGGCAGGCCGTGTCAGGATCAATCAGGCGGATAAGGTACAAAAGGAACAGGCAGGAGAATGGTCAGGAATAGCCGGGGTTGGTGCAGGTGGAGTTCTATCAGAGTCAAGCAGGGGAATCAGGCAGGTAGACAACAGGATGCAGATACAGGGGCTCATGGGAAAACACCAAGGCACTGATTGCAGGCCTGGTACAGCTTAAATACACCTCCTGCAATCAGCCTCAGGCTTGATTGCAGGAGTGAGATCCTGGCTGCTGAAAGCACCCGCTGGCAAGCACCGGTACTGCAGCCCACACGGCAGGTGAGCCCCAGTACCACCAGCGGTGAGTCATTTCCTGACAGTGTGTAATGGTTCTGATGACCTCAAACTTTAGGTACAGGGTCTATACAGAGTGTAATGGTTTTGATGACCTCAAACTTTAGGTACAAGGTCTATACAGAGTGTAATGGTTCTGATGACCTCAAACTTTAAGTAAAGGGCCCAGGCAGGGTACTATTCAATTATCAGAATAACAGTTAAAACACAAAGAGCTGGTGTGATGATACATGGGAGAAGCAGGATTGAAATGGTTTCGAGACTGCAAGATGAAACAGAAATGGGGTGTGCCAGAAAAGCTCCCATATATGACTCAGAAATATAACATGAGTGCTATAAAGTTTGCATTTTAGGACTAAAAACATATACCTGACTCCAAGCTGGATTTGCCAGTTTCTCTGATTCGGAGGAAAATCTCATAATCTTTCATATTCAGAGCGCTGACATTTTCAGTCTTCTTAATGGCAGATGACCTATCTTTAGCGATCTATAAAACAAGACAAATCCTATAGGCAAATAGGTCTGTAGGTGTTTCATGACAATGTTCAGTTAAAGGCATTGTTTGTCAAAGAACAAAACTTTGCAGATTAAAGTAGTGAAGGAAATATATTCATATGTTTGAAAAGTAAAACATTTTGTATTTGTCAAATGCAAATATCAAAATGAGAACATTATATATAGCTTAGCCGTAGAGGGTTGAATTACTACAGTCAAATAGGCTGTTCACTTTGCAAGGTAATTTTCCCCAGAGTTTGGTGAATGAGGTGAATTTTTGGTGACTTCCATCATCCAATCAGGTGCAAGCAAAAATATTGTTTGTTTGTTTTTTTCTTGCATGTGAGTGGGTATTCTTGCAAAGTGAAATTTCACCACGCTTGCCAAGAAAAGGGCTAAGAAATTCCCTTGCAAAGTGCAATTTCTCTTTCATAGTGCATAACCTATTTGCTGTTTCTAAATCAACCACCAAATCTCTTTAAAGTCCTTTGTTAAGCTAAGTAAATAATTGTCCCTACATTAGTACATTTTTTTATTTCTCAACTTTAGAGATGCAATAATTATCTCCACTATGTTGTATGAGTAAACATGTAGCAGTCTTTAAAGTGGACCCATACTCTTGGGTAAACAGTTCTGGAATGGATGTATAAAAAGTAACAGAAGGGCTGAAATACTTACCTTCCATGGAGAAAGAACTACACTGTGCTTCCTCCTCAGTCATGTGACCAAAAGCCTGGACATTTGTTCACATGATCACTGCTAAAGGTGGGGGTTAGCAAGTGTGAACTCTGACTCTCCCTTTTAGCAGAAATTCCAAGACCAATTGGTGATCCTCGGTGTGCTGGTGATATTTTCCTTTTCAATTGCCCAGGACAGACTAATGCAGTGTTTTCTTTCTGACAAGGCAAGTTCTTCCCTATGTAACTACTTATTTATCCACTTCAAAAAAAAAGTGGAATTCCAGGCTACCACCTAATTAGCCTTAAATCTTTCCCTGCCACCTCCTCCTCCCATCCTCCTAACACTTATGCTAACTTGTGTAAGGAATGGATGGATATACATTCAGCCTGGTCTTGTCAAGTGATTTGACTCCCCTGTGTCAGCCAGTGGTGGCTGCAGGGGAGAGGAGGGAAAGCTGACAATGAATGTGCTGTTGATGTATATGTGTGACAACACCACTGCAGGCTTTACTAGCTATTGTTGGAGTGCTCTCTCCTCTCTTCTACAGGCTGACATATGGAGATCACGTGACCCACATGGAGGGATCTAAAAATAGGTAAGTATTTATATCTTTCACACACAGGTTTTTAGCATAGGTGTTAGGAGGGGGGAGGAAACAGTTTTAAGGCTAGTTAGGTGATTCCACTTCAAAACCGCTTTTAATAAAAATATGAACATAGGTCCAATTTAAATACAGGTAAAGAGGCATATCTATATGATTATTCTACAAACTCATCGTATCAATTATAGTGATTTTATGCCACTGTATTTATATAATCGTATCACTTACAGTGATTTTATGCCACTATATTTATATAATCGTATCACTTACAGTGATTTTATGCCACTATATTTATATAATTGTATCACTTACAGTAGTTTTATGCCACTGTATTTATATAATTGTATCACTTATAGTGATTTTATGCCACTGACTTATATAAAGAACATATCATGGGTTAACATATTGTCATTGCCTTAAAGATAAATGTCCTGAACTTGAACAGAGAATATATTCATTTTTCCAAGGGCTATTTGAGTGTGAAACATTCCAGTGGGAATAGTTTACTGGCAAATTGGCCCTGGGGCAAAATACTGAATACTTTTACTGTTTTGACAAGCGTCCTTATGAAAAAATGAAAACACACAGGCTTTGTACATACTGACATGTCAAAAACTCGATGCGGGTCTAGAGTACCTTTAAAAAATTCATACGTCATATAGATATTGAACTGTCAAAACCGAGGAAGTCTCAATTCTGTATGGTGTGTATAAGCTTTTACTATCTTTAAAAGGGCTGTATAGTCTTTTCAATAATTTGTTTAGATATCCATTTTTACAAATATCAGCTTGATATAAATAATGTTATCAGTAGGTGTTGATGTTCATATTCAGGTACGGGGGAAAAAAAACCCTCTCCTGCTCTATCCTTCTCTACCTAATCCATATTTTTTATTTTCAAAAGGCCCATTTACTTGCCTAAAACTCCAGTCACATGACATGCCAGGTTCTAAAATTTAGAACATCTGTAGTGTGCAAAGGTCTGAACTTCAGTTCCTTCTTCTTGGTAACATAGGCACTGTCTATTGGCCTCCACAAGTGTCCATCATCAGGTTTTTTTATAGGATGCTATTTCACTTCACCTGCCCTGGATTGTTAAATAAAATAAAATCAAACAAGAAGTTGGTGACTTCTGTGCACTGGGTGCTTCAGCATGTCCTGACCCCGCTCTGTCATTTTATGTGGCCTAACACTTCGTGGCTGAGTTGGTGTTGTTGCCAGTTGCTTCCACTTTGCTATAATACCACTAACATTTGACCCTGGAATATTTAGTAGCAAGGAAATTTCACAGATGGACTTATTGCACAGGTGGCAACCTATCACAGTATCATGTTTGAATTCAATGAGCTCCTGAGAGCGACCCATTCTTTCACAAATGTTTTTGGAAGCAGTCTGCATACCTAGGTGCTTGTTTTTATACACCTGTGGCCATGGAGGTGACTGGAACACCCAAATCCAATGACTTGGAGGGACGTCCCAATACGTTTAGCAATATAGTGTATGCTCAGATCTTGGTCATCTTACATTTTTCATTGACATTCAGCTGAAGAAGCAGTTATTGGACACTTGACATCCAGTGTGAATGAGCACCATAATCCACATGTAATATTATAACACTAATTATGCTATACTTATGTGCATCATATTTCTTCTAAAACTGCCATCAAGAGCAAAATGAACAATGGTTTTCTTGGGCACCCAGCCATAGCCCACGTAGGATCAGATATATGACATTTCAAGATTGTTTAACTCTATTTATTTTCATACACTGTACTATATGAAGGTATGATTGTGTAATAATCATTTTCCATAGTATTTCACCTACACTGATAAGGTAGTGTTAGTAAAGGTATATTTAGAAGTTTCAAGGCTGTCATCTATTACCTGCAATCATGATAAACCAGCTGACAATTAGTCAGTCCTTTAGGTGGGATTTACCATGCTGTAAGAATTTGTTATCATGGACGTTGGGAATTTATGTCCAATTTACCACTGATACTGGCAAGAAAACCACTTATACTGGCAAGGAAACTACTGACACTGGCAAAAAAACTCTCTACTGTGGTTCTCAGCACATGCTTTCCTCTCTGAATACACATTTTGACCAGATTTTATAGTAGGGTATTAAATCCTGTTAGTTAGAGCTTACAAACTAAAATGGAGGGTCAATTGATACAAAAGGAAATAACTATGGCGGATAAGCTGATGTAAAAAAAAATAAAGATATTAGGTGGGGCAGGAAAGGCTTGTCTGAGGAGATGGGTTTTCAGGTATTTTCTAAATGTAGACAAAGTAAGAAGCAACCGGACAGATTGGGGAAGGGAATGGTTCCTGCTCTACTTTTTTTCTGATTTCACTGTGACTTGCATAGACTTCTGTTAAATGAAGTCGCAAGCTGCAATGAAATCCGCAGTGCTAATCACACTGATGTGCAGCTTTGAAATTGTGCTGAAGTAGTGCAATTTCAAAGCCACACCAGTGTGAACAAGGGCTTATATATATATCCACCTAACGCTCTGGCATCTACTAAAAACTGAAATATCAGTGTGAGGGAACAGGCCCTTTGCTGTTATAAAAAAGTCTATCATCGTCTTCCATATGGTACTGAAAGAAAGAGGTAGAGCTTGTCAGTTGTTTTGTATATATTATTCTTGCTAACACAATGTGGCACTTTTATTTCATACCCAACACCCATGACACCTTGTCTGTCTGTGTTCATCTTGCTCAGAGTAGACCTTACAGAGAAGAACAGAGAAGACCTTACAGAGATAGACGAAACTGAGGCCATCATGGCTTTACCAATGAGGCCATCATGGTTTTTTGTGTTGGCTACAGACATCTTCCCCAGAGCTGAACATTTCTCCTATTGAACCACATGTTACCAATGTAACTGTTCATACAAATAACATGTGTAACTCATTGTTTAATTTATTTTTAATAGTGGGAGCATCCTCACCTTAAATGTGAATTCTATCTTGTTTAAATCTGGATGTGATATTATTCATATTAAAATTATAAAACATATATTTGTCATTCTAGCGGTGTGAAAGTAAACAAAAGTAGAACAAGATTAACTTTTGACTGAACTCTGATGAACAACTTGACAATCAAGTTCCAGAATAAATATTTATTTTTTGCTATTGGTGTGCTGAAATTAACAAACAAGCAAGACAATAACACAGGCCACAATTCTGGCAAGAAAAAAATATATACAAAAGCAAACAACTCATCCGGTACTCAAATACTGAAATACCAATGGTAATAAAAAGACGGGCCAAAGCAAATAATGTAAAATCATATAGATATTGTTGTAAATCAAACAACTTCCATTATGTATCAGGATTGTGTTTGACTTTCGGATGGCCATTGTGTAAAAAAAGATTGAAAGAGCCATGGTGGATGATAAATATGGCCATACTATGAGGTTTATATTGCCTGATCTTGCCATCCTTGTGCAATAGCTAATTATTGAAAAGAGAAGTAGCAGAAAAAAGTGAAGGTTTTGGAAGTTATTGGACCATTGTGGGTAGCATTCGATGATAGCAGACATCTTCTGTTGGTCAACACAGAGAAAATGTGCCTTAGGCTACAACAGTAAACATTGAATATTTGAAAGAAAATTATTTAAACCTTGTTAAAAACAACACTATAAAAGGACATATAGAGAGGATAAGTCTTCTCAGAGTGGACATTGACTGCATGGACCACCAATCACACTGATGGGCACCTCCCCAATTGCCCATCAGTGTACAGCAAGAATTTAAACTGAGTACCAATGTAGGTCTCATTTACATATGCATTGCCCTCTAAATAGGACACTTGACAGGCAGTGAGGAGTTATATCGCCTCCTCGTTGCCTGTTTTAACTCCTTGAATTCCACACCAGCACATCGTGAGCATTGTAGGGCGCCCCTATTTACTTGAATAGGTTGCATTCGGTGGGCAGTACTGCCCGACGAACACTGTTTTAGGACACTTCCGGGTGGTTTCAGGCCTGCTCCCTAAACTAATTTTGCGCCACAAAAAAGGGTCATATCTTAGTAGCCTTACCACCTTAGCAAGTGCAACAGGAACATTATCTGACAATTTCATTACCAGAACCACTATCTCCAGACCACTACCTTCTCCTGACCCATGCTAGCTGCTGTATACACTGCATACAATTTATGCATTTTATAGACCTTCCAGCAACTAAAGTCAGTACACTTTACTGAACAGTAGTTAAATGATTTACAGACATTGTGTTATAGAATGTCTATCACTTTCCACATAATTGGCTTTAAGAAGTCAAAAAAGCAATTGGCTATAACATCGAGAAACTGGTCCTCTTTAAGGTGCAAATGTCTCATTAGCTTTACTCAGGAGTTTCTGCTGTGATGCAGCATAGCTAGCCAAAGATGACTTGTTTTTTTTTTTCATCAGCCAGTGGGTTGAATGAAAACAAAAAAACAAAGGGATTCCTCCATTCACACTAGTGAGGTTGATGAAGGAATCCTCTCCACTATGACGTTGTATTCTGACAGCGAGACTGTCTGTAGCAACTGATTTTCCAACATTCCCATTCGACGGAAACGTCCCACTACACACAAAAAGAGAAACATCATGGTTATATGCATTTACACAGTAATAATATATAAGGTAATTTGGTGACAGGGATAAGAGTGCATGGGGAAATATATGGCATTTATTGCATTGTGTACTATAGGATCCTGTCTTCGCACTGTTTGTTTGGACTGCTGTATATGTGTAGCCTGAATTCTGTTTAATCATTTGAACAAACCAAATTTATGTATGAATCTCTATCAGATTATTTTTAAATATCTACACATACATGGTCTTTGATGGCTATAAGAGGATATTTAGTAAGAATGCGGTAACAATACGCTCAGCATATCTTTTTTTTTAGAGTGGTTAAGAAAAGAAGATTAAAGTGGCATAGAAAAAAAAACTGAATTCCTAAGTTTAATTTGCAGTGTATGGTTAGAAGGGTCCAATTTAAGTGCAGACAGCTCAGACAACAATTACAATATGGTCATGAGTATCAATTTTCCTTGTTGAAAAAAATGAAGGCCTTTCATTTGTAGACAGCTGACAGCTTGTAGCTCATTGTTTCAGTCTGGACATGGAATTTTAAATACTTACATATTACAGTCCCCAATGCCGTTAAACTGTCAGGTAAAATTTCCCAGAGAACTGATTTAAGTAAAAACTTTCTAGATTCGTGCTGCCAGAAGATCAATCCTTTGCTGGCAGTGCCAGGAATACTTGTACAATAATGTAGAACCATCACTTTCAGGAAATATTCTACAAAATACAAAAGCAAGAAGGGACTGTATTATTTTTCCAGATGGCAGGGTCTCTGGGGTTTTTAACAGTACTGTGCAGGCCTGCATTTGTATTTATTTTACCCTACTTGCTTATTTGCTTATGATCTATTAATTGTCTTTAATCCTTTTTTAATTTTTACTGGAAGGCTTATTTATTCAAGAGACATGAAACTTAATGGTAACTGTGACGTACCTGGTTGGGGAGCCTGACGTGGAGAGGAGGCATCCTCTTACTACTCCCGCTCAGAGCCCCTGATAGTGGGAACAGAGCTAAGAGTGGCATGAGTGCCGGGTGGGTCTGGAGCTGATGGTAAGCAGGTGAAGACCCAGGAGGTCCGGATGCAGGCCAGGTGCAGATGCAGGAACGTGGGTGCACCAGGATGCAGACTGGGAACGGACACAGGAGCGTAGATGCGGCATCAGGCAGGTATGGCGGTAACCAGTGTGCAGGCCAGGTGCAGGATCGTAGGTGCAGCAGCAAGTAAGTATGGCGGCAACCAGGATACAGGCCAGGTGCAGATACAGGTAAGTATGTGCAGCAGGTCAGGATCAAAAGAGCAAATCACGTACAAGGGAGCAGACAAGCGGATAGTCAGGGATAAGCCGGGGTCGGTGCAGGCAGAGTTCATTCTTAGGGTCAGATCAGATACAGGCAACAGAATCAGGTTATGGAGTGCTGAACGTTATAGACCAGAAGGCATTGACTAAACTGTACTGGAGGTTTAAATAGCCCGCATTGCGGTGGCGTGTACGCTAGTGCGCATGCATGCACTCGTACGCTCCTGCGCATGCACCGCCGCGGCCAGAGGGGATCCGGCACCGATATACGGCTGCACGGAGGAGGGATCCCTGACAGTGCCCCCTCTCTAAGGGCAGCCTCCGGATGCCCAACTGGGCCATCTTCTCTGGATTCCTGCGCTTGAATGCCATGATTAAATCTTTAGCGTTGATGTTAGATTCTGGTTCCCATGAATTGTCTTCAGGTCCATAACCTTTCCATTTAATTAAATATTGCAGCTGATTCCTCCTTTTCCTACAGTCAACAATTGTTTATACCTCATATTCCTCTTCGCCGTCGATGATCACTGGTTCAGGTGGCCCCAATTCTCGACCTGGAAAGGGGTTAGAGACTGCAGTCTTGAGCAATGATACGTGAAATGTGGGGTGGACCTTTAGTGATTCTGGTAATGTGAGCTCGTATGCCACATCGTTAATCCTCCTTTTTACTGGAAAAGGTCCCACGAATTTGGGGCCTAACTTCTTTGAGGGGCAGGTTAACCTTAGGTTAGCTGTTGACAACCATGCCTCTTCGCCAGGTTCCAGGATCAGGTCCCCCTTCCTTTTTCTGTCAAAGAATTTCTTATTGTCTAACTGAGCCTTTGAAATTGTCTCCTGTAGCATCTTGTTGTTCCACTGAAGGAATTCAAAGGTATCTTGGACTGCTGGGATTGATGATTCAGGCACTAGATTGGATAGGAATGCAGGATGAAATCCATAGTTAGAAAGACTGTTTTGTGGCCGAGTGTTTTGAATTATTGTATGCAAATTCAGCCAAGGGTAAAAGTGATACCCAGTGATCTTGGGAAAAAGACGTGAAATAGCGAATGTATTGCTCCAAGGCCTGGTTGGTTCTTTCTGTTTGGCCGTTGGTCTCAGAGTGATAAGCGGAAGAGAGTGAGAGTCCCACATTCAACTTCTCGCAAAGAGCTTTCCAGAACTTCGAGGTGAATTGCACCCCTCGATCCGAGATGATGTTCCCTGGGACACCACTGAGCCTCACCACCTCTCTTATAAAGATTTGGGCCATTTCTGCTGTAGACAGTACTCCCTTCATGGCAATAAAGTGTGCCATCTTAGAAAACCGATCCACTATAACAAAAATAGCTGAACATCCTTCTGATGGTGGCAGTTCTACAACAAAGTCCATTGATATCATTCTCCACAGACAGGGACTGGTAGAGGCCTCAAAAATCCCCAGGTCTTGCTTCTGTTACCCTTGTTCCGTATACATGTGGGGCAGCAATTTACATAAGCCTTGTAGTCCTTCTTCCACTCAGGCCACCAGAACAGGCGCTGCACTAGGTCTAAGGTCTTGTGGACCCCGAAATGTCCTGCCAGCGGATGGTCATGACAAAGCCCTAAAATTGCCAGTCAGGTAGTTTCTGATGCAAAGATTATGTTTCCTGACCATAGTAACCCTTCTCTTTAGGACAGAGTTATTCCTGGTGGAGATGGAGCCCCCAAAGATGCCTGCTGGATCTGCGAAAAAAGGTCTGGTTGTAAAAGACAGAAGTTGCCTGTTGAGAGCACTGTATCAGGGCTAGGAGGATCCTTAGGATCATCGAACATCCTAGACAGAGCATTGGGTTTGATATTCCTAGAGCCTGGTCTATAGGTAATGTGGAAAAGAAGAGTGCCCACCTGGCTTCTCGGGGTTTTAGACGTTTCGCCGTCTTTAGGTACTCCAGATTCTTGTGATCGGTATAGATCAGACTGGGGTGTGCTGCTCCCTCCAAAAGGTACCTCCATTTCTCCAAGGCTGATTTGATGGCCAGTAATTCACGGTCCCCTACATCGTAGTTTCTTTCCGCCGGGGATAGCTTACGGGAAAAGAAAGCAACAAAATGAAGCAGGAGTTTCAGACCTTGCCACTGCGATAGGACAGCCCCAACAGCACTCTCCAAGGCATCTACTTCTACCACAAAGGGTAGTGCTCGATCCGGATGGCTTAACATGGGTGCTGAGGTAAAAAGTCCCTTTAATGCATCAAAAGCATTTTGGGCTTCCGGTGTCCAACGGAATCGGATTCCTTGTTTGGTCAGTTGGTTGATAGGACTGGTGATGTCTGAGAATCCTTTGATGAACCTTTTGTAAAAGTTGGCGAAGCCTTTGAAGCGTTGTACTCCTTTTTTATCAGATGGTGCAGGCCATTCCAGGACGGTGCAGACTTTCTGGGTATCCATTTTGAAGCCTTCAGTGGATATAATCAACCCTAAGAATTGAATGCTCTGGCGTTCAAACTCACACTTCTCTGGTTTTGCGTAAAGTTCATGTAGTCGGAGGTGACCGAGGACCTTCTGCACACGACCCCGGTGAAGTTCGATGGATGCGGAAAAGATCAAAATGTCGTCAAGGTATACGATCACAAAAATGTCTAAAAAGTCTCTGAAAATGTCGTTCCCTAGGTGCTGGAAAGTTGCAGGGGCATTACACAGTCCAAAGGGCATAACTAAGTACTGGAAGTGCCCAAACCTGGTACGGAAGGCTGTTTTCCACTCATCTCCTTCTCTGATTCTTACGAGATTGTATGACCCTCTTAAATCCAGTTTTGTAAATATGGTCGCAGATCTGAGCCTCCAGAATAGTTCTGGGACTAGTGGCAGAGGATATCTGTTTTTCACCATGATGTTATTTAATTCGTGGTAGTCCACACATGGACGGAGGGAGTGATCTTTTTTCTCTACAAAGAGGATCCCTGCACCTGCTGGTAAGGTGGAGGGGCGGATGAACCCCTTTTTGAGATTATCTTTGATGTAGTCTTTCAATGCCTCCAACTCACGCTCTGACAGTGGAAAGATCTGACCAAAGGGAATCTCAGCTCCAGGTAGAAGTTCAATCGGGCAGTTGTAGGGCCTGTAAGGTGCAAGGCTGTCTGCACCACGTTTACTGAAGACATCCAAAAAGTTATGGTATGCTGCAGGAGCCATTTGGCTTACTTCGGTATCCTTATCCATGCATAACAGGGGCCCAGATTGAGCAGGACCTTGGGGCAAGCAGTGCTCATGGCAGTAGGCTGATTGAAAGTTCACTTCACCAGATACCCAGTCTACATTGGGGTTGTGGGCCTGTAACCATGGGATCCCCAAGATGATTGGAAACAGTTTTGCCGCAACGCGACGCTAACGCTTCCATGTGAATAGCACTGTGTGCTGCCATGTGCAGAATTTTCAGAGGAATTTGAAAAGCGTTAAAAATGATTCCCAAACACCTGTCTGATGCCTGCTGACAAAGCTAGTGTGAATGAAGCCTAAATGTTAGATCCGTCGACCATATATACTGTCAGTCTCTGAGTCTTGGCCTTTAAGGGTATCTGGTGTTGCAGAGCGAAGGTTGCATCGATAAAACAACTGTAGGCCCCAGAAACAATGATAGCGGGTACTGGCAGGGTTCTTCCCGAAAGCTGGAATGAGATGGAAATGGTAAGGTGAGCAGGGATGATAGTTGATAGTTTAGCAGGCAGGGTGGTCAGAGACTTACGTAGCTTTGCAGGGCAGTTCCGTACGTAATGGCCAGGTTCTCCTCAAGAGAGGCATAGGTTGCCCTGTCAGCGGCATTGCCCTGTCAGCGGGTGAGTGCGGTTCGTAGCAACCCTATTTGCATGGGTTCAGATTCATCAGTACTGGGTGTAGCAGGACTGGTTGGTACCATGCTCGCTGGAGGTGGTACCCTGGATAGCATCCACATAGGGCGAACTTGGTCGGCGGACCTTTCCAACCTTTGTTCCCTAAGTTGGCGGTCAATCTGGATAGCCAGGTTAATGAGCTCCTCCAATGTGTTTGGTACCCCGACTCGAGCTAGCTCATCTTTAAGGGGTTTGGCTAGGCCTAAGCAGAACTGGTATCATAGGGCAGCGTCGTTCCAATTGGTATCGGTGCTCCAAAGCCAGAATTCTGTTACATAGTCCTCTGCTGCCCTGCGACCCTGCTGAAGAGAGTGTAGTGTGGCTTCTGCCGATGCAGATCACTGGGGACCGTCATAGAGCTGCGCCATAGCCTCAAAGAAGAGATTTAAGGAAGTTAGCTTGGCATCTTCCTTCTCCAGCAGATGGTGGGCCCATGCCTGTGGTTCGCCCTGGAGAAGTGATATCACAAACCCCACCTTGGTTGCCTCTAAAGAAAAGGTACGGGGTTGCAAAGCAAAATAAAGTTCACAGGCGTTGCAGAAGGCCCTGACTTTTTTGCGATCTCCAGAAAACCTTTCAGGTGTGGGAACTCTAGGTTCCGGGGGCAGCATCATCACTGCAGGGTTTACCATGGCTCCGGGAACGACAGTTGGAGTAGATGTCGCTGTGGTGCTGGCAGATGGTGTGGGTGCAGATAGTCTGAAAATGGTTTTCAAGACGGTTATAACCCTCTTGCAGGCCCTTGACGGCTTGTGTCAATGCCGCAATGTGCTGGCAGATCTCTTCCAGAGGAGAGGCCCCTCTCTCAGGCTCTGACATGGCCTTCTGGTACTGTCACATACCTGGTTGGGGAGCCTGACGTGGAGAGGAGGCGTCCTCTTACTACTCCCACTCAGAGCCCCTGATAGTGGGAACAGAGGGCGCAGAGCCAGGAGTGGCACGAGTGCTGGGTGGGTCTTGAGCTGATGGTAGGCAGGTAAAGACCCAGGAGATCCAGATGCAGGCCAGGTGCGGATGCAGGAATGTGGGTGCAGCAGCAGGTAGGTATGGCGGCAACCAGGATGCAGACTGGGAATGGACACAGGAGCGTAGATGCGGTAGCAGGCAGGTATGGTGGAAACCAGGGTGCAGGCCAGGGGCAGGATCGTGTCAAGGTCCTACCTTTCCTCAGAGCTTGTGCTGCTCCATGTGCTGGCATCCATCTTAGGTTTCTGCAAAGCATTGTGGGATCCTTTATGCTTTCAAGCCTCTGCGGCTCCTCCTCCAGGAGGTGGTGGCTTATCACATTTAAGCCTGCTGTCTGCAGCTGCTCTTTGCATTCGTGTCCTGTCTGTTGAATTGCAACAAGCTCCTGTTAGTGTCTCAGTGCTCTCCTGGATATCGACTCGGTTTTGGCAAGACTCCTTCCTGGCTTCTGACCCCGGCTCTGGCGATCATGCTTCCTGGCTTCTGACCTCGGCTCTGGAGATCATCCTTCCTGGCTTCTGACCCCGGCTCTGGTGATCATCCTTCCTGGCTACTGTCCTACCCAGTCATCCGCTGTTGCTGTTGTACTTGCATAGACTCTGTCTTGTTTTTGTACAATAAACCTACCTTTTATTGCACCTCCTTGTGTGTCTGGCTCCTCGCTCCCTGACACTACACGAATGCCATGAATCCTGACGGTGCAGGTACGTTCTCGCTCCCTATGTTGGTTGCCAGACTTGATCAGCAGGATCGCTTGTTGGATAAGTTCGCTCAGGCGTTGCACGCACAGCGCACCTTGCTCCTGGTGCTATTAGGCCGGTTGTCACTCCTATGGTCGCTCCCGCTGTTGCTCCAGTTGTTGCGCCTACCTCCGCATCTGCTGCCATACCTGCAGTGCCCAAAGGCATGACTGGTTCAGCCCCCCTTCCACAGCGCTTTGGGGGTGAACCGAGTCAGTGTCGGGGTTTCCTTAACCAAGTGGGCATATATTTTGAATTGATACCCCACGCTTTTCCTACGGAGAGGTCAAAGGTGGGCTTCCTAATCCCTCCTTCCGTACGGTATTCGATGTGCCTGCTCGCTCCGCCTCTGCTGCTAAGCTGCTCATGTCCATGCATCAGGGTTCACGAACCGTTGCCAAGTACGCCATGGAATTTCGTACCCTAGCGGCAGAGGTGGGTTGGAACAATGAGGCTCTGGTGGCTGCTTTCTCTCATGGTCTCTCAGATGCGTTGAAGGACGAGATTGCAGCCAAAGAATTGCATGTGGAGCTCAAGGCACTCATTTCCTTCCTAATCCTGACTGACACCAGGCTTAGAGAGAGGCCTTCATTTAAGGAGTGTCTGCGGAGGCCTCCTAACCGATTGGCGCCTACGTTTTCTGTCCCACCCATTCCTCCCTCTCCTCCCACGCCTCCTGGGGATGGTTTGTCTGGCGGTGAGCCCATGCAGCTGGGGTTTGCTCGCCTTTCGGGAGGGTCGCTGCCTGTACTGTGGTCTCGGTGGGCATTTTCAGCAGTCCTGTCCGGTCCGTCCAGGAAACGCTCGCACCTGAGATCCTGTTGGGGGCAGATCTTGGGTGGAGTTTCCTCGTCCCTGGTTTCCCATAAAGATAAACCGCTAATCACCTTTGTCCTCTCTTGGGCGGAGGGCTCGGTGACGGCCCAGGCGTTGGTAGACTCTGGTGCTGGTGGGTTGTTTATGGATAGTTTGTTTGCTGCCCAGTACTCCATTCCTCTGCAGGCTCGAGTTACTCCATTGGCCCTCGAGGCAATAGATGGCAGGCCTCTGCAACCATCGCAGGTTACCTACGAGACCCTGCTGGTTCTAGTAGCTATTGGGGCTGTTCACAGGGAGTTGTCCTGTTTCCAGGTAATTTCTTCCCCGCACTACTCCATGGTTTTGGACTATCCCTGGCTTCAGAAGCACAATCCAACCTTTGATTGGCGGTCGGCCGAGATCCTCTCATGGTCTCCACAGTGTGTGGTCGATTGCATCCGTGGACCTGTTAAGGTGTTGTGTGCCTCCTCGGACTCAGTGTTGCCCACTGAATACGGGGAGTACCTGGACGTGTTTGACAAGGTGCGCGCCGGTGCTCTGCCTCCTCATCGTCCATACGATTGTGCCATAGACTTACAACCCGGTGCCACTCCTCCGCGTGGCAGGGTATATCCTCTTTCGGTTGGGGAGAATCAGGCCATGGAGGAGTATGTTGCGGATGCGCTTTCCCGGGGGCACATTCGCAAGTCTACTTATCCAGCAGGAGCTGGCTTTTTCTTCGTGAAAAAGAAGGGTGGTGAGTTGAGGCCTTGCATTGATTTTAGGGGCCTCAATCGAATCACGATTAAGAATGCTTACCCAATTCCGTTGATTACCAAGTTGTTTGACCGCCTCAAGGGAGCAACGGTCTTTACTTAACTCAACCTTAGGGCTGCGTACAACCTCATATGGATCAAGGAGGCCGACGAGTGGAAGACCGCATTTAACACCAGAACCGGCCACTATGAATCCCTGGTCATGCCCTTTGGGTTGTGTAACGCGCCCACGGTCTTTCAGGAGTTCATTAATGATGTCTTTCGTGACTTGTTGCAGCAGTGCGTGGTGGTTTACTTGGACGACATCCTGGTTTACTCTGCGTCTATGGAGTCTCATGTCCAGGATGTTAAGCGGGTGCTGCAACGGTTACGTGAGAACGAGCTTTTCTGTAAGTTCGAGAAGTGTGAATTTCACCGATCCCAGGTTGCCTACATCATTTCCGCTGTGGGTTTTTCCATGGACCCTCAGAAGGTTTTGGCGGTTCTGCAGTGGCCACGTCCCAATGGTCTTTGGTCCATTCAGCGCTTTTTGGGATTCGCCAACTATTATCGGAAGTTTATCAGGAACTTCTCCACGCTGGCCAAGCCTCTCTCAGATCTGACCAAGAAGGGCAAAAGTGCCACTATTAATGATGTACTAGTATAAAGTGACAAAGTGCAAACAATCCTCAATTAAGGTGGTCAAAGGTGCTATTATAGTGACAGAGTCCTTGTATGACAGATAGACATGAAGTCTCACATGAGGGTGATCCTCTAAAGAATCTTCTGGTGATAATCAGATAATAAAATTACGCACTCACCAGATGCGCAATAATGTTGCGCATTAGAGAATACAAATATCTCAGTGGGTCAGCTGGATCATCTTGTGGACATCTATCCCTGGTAAGGACTCCCTTCTGGGTCATCAGTAGTAGTACAGCACCTCACACCTCTTCTTATGATATGCTCTGTGGGTGGTAAGGCTCAAAAAAGAGCCCCCAAGAAAGGATGCCAGAATAGTGTGATATTGCTTCAGGGTATTTTATTAATCCAAAACACAGGAGATCAGACGGAGTAAAATCACAGAGAAACTGACCATGCACTAGAATTAAAGATTGCCGCCGGACCAGCAGGAGCCTTGGCAGCATGACGTCAGGACGCTGCGGCTCCTCCCTGACGCGCTTCGTGCTCTAGCACATAGTCATAGGGGTATGCCTGCATACGTCTGATGTCAATTGTGTCCCTTATATAGTGGTAAATGGTACATGTATGTACCGCATCCGACATTTTGTCAGCTATTTGGCGCACGCGCAGTATAACTGCTGCCGTGTTAATGGGTGTGCACCGGCGCCATTTTATTGTAGATTTTCGGTCCGGTTATGGAAATGCAGGATGCGCGTGCATCCTGAAGCCATTTTTTTGATGCCTTACCTTGCATTAGCATTGTGATCACCAGGGGAAGAAAAACCGAATGATCACTAAGCTTTTATTGCCCATTGATAGCAGTAATTTAATGATTGTAGGTATTGCTACCTTCCAAACCATTATTATCACTGATATTGGGATTATCTCATCAAAAAATAATAATGAGCCTGCACATGCGCAGTATCCCAGGTCTAATGTATATATTGACCAAATCTGCATATTCACGTTATCAAGGGTATAGATAAACATCCAGTAGTTATCATAGATATATCTATGGAGCCATTAGTGCTCCAATGTGCATAATGGTGTTCAGTGTTGAATAGGTAAGTATCAAACAACATGTTGAGACAAATATTAATACATGTACAAATACATGAATAATGAAAAATAATAAATATTGAAACATGTAAAATTCATGGTCAGTAAAACTAACAAGATAAAAATCACATAAAATTAGATATAAAAATTATAGAAATAAGGCAGATATGTACTGTCACCACTCAAAAAAGTTATCAGGCACTAATATGCATAAATGAATGATGACCTGCTTATACTATCATAAAAAAAAGAACAAAAATCAGCAAAACATAAAAAATGCATAACATTGGATGTAAAAGTTGCTGTGTAAACAGTATTTGAATAATATTTTAAAATAGAATAGCTATAAATCAGAATAAGATAGCGTATTCTAAAATGCCTATAAGAACTGTTAAAATTGCGATGACAATAAACGAGAGTAAAACAGAGGAGGGTGAAGTCCTGATAATAAAAAATGGAATGTATTTTAGCTATGACCTATAAAACAATTAATGTCGAACTCAACATTGAGTCCCTTGGGATATAAAGTGTCTAATTCGAATATCCATTTCGATTCAAGCTGAGAAACTGCCCGTTTTTTGTTCGTTCCTCTCCAATGTGTTTTTATGACATCTATACCTATAAATGTTAGTGAGGAAGGATCTTTATTATGGCATAAGCGATAATGCTTAGAAAGAGAGTGATCTTTATAACCCATTTTAATATTATTCACATGCTCCCTAAGGCGGTCTCTCAGTCTTCTAGTAGTTCGACCAATATATTGCTTTTGGCACGGGCATTGTAATACATATACTACATGCCTGCTATTGCATAAATTAAGTTATTTATTGTATATGTCCTTCCTGTGACAGTAGAGGTAAAATTGTCGACTTTCATTTTCCTCTTATTTTGCAGAGGCAGATTATACACTTGTTACAAGGGAAAAAAACCTTTCATTTCTGCAAAGAAGCTAGTGCTTATTGGGGGGTTTATAACATTAGGAGCTATACTATTCCGTAAGGGCATAGCCTTCCTAAACATGCTTTCAGGTTTGTCAGGTAAAAAACCGGCTAAAGTGGGGTCAGCTTTCAGGATCTTCCAGTTGTTATTAATGATTTTTGCAACTGCTTTTTGTTGGATGGAAAAATTGGTAATAAAAGGGCATATTTTAGGGTCCCTTTGTTTATTTCTATTGTTTAATATTTCCTCCCTATCAATATTAGCAACTGTTGTTAAAGTGCAATTCAGCATAGACTCATCGTAACCTTTTTCTAAAAATCTTTCTTTCAAAATAGCCGCTTGGGAGTAATAGGTATCAATATTGGTGCAATTTCTTCTAATTCTGAGGAACTGTCCTTTAGGTATATTGTTTAACCAAGCTGGATGGTGGCAGCTGTCAAGAGGAATATAAATATTTCTGTCCGTTTGTTTAAAAAATGATTCTCTTACAATCTTACCCCCTTGATTTAGCAAAGTTAAATCCAAAAAGTGGATACTGTGTACACTGTATTCAAAAGCCAGTTTAATGTTTAGTGTATTGTTATTTAAAGTGCTAAAGAAATTAATTAATGCTTGCTCTTCACCATTCCAAATTAAAAATATATCATCTATATAACGTCTATAGAAGGAGAGTTCTGGCCATTCTCTGGCATGTATCACATCCTCCTCCCACCTGGCCATAAAAAGGTTGGCCAAGCTGGGAGCAAATTTTGCTCCCATTGCAACTCCCTTGGTTTGTAGATAGAAATGGTTATTGAACCAAAAATATTGACCTGGCCACTACTGCGTACAATGACTCACTGTCAGCTGCCCTAGACTCCCTGGCACCCCTAACCACACGTAACATCAGACCCCGACTGCTTCAACCCTGGCAGAATGACCATACAAAATGTCTCAAATGATGCAGTCGCACACTGGAGCGATTATGGCGCAAAACCAGCTCCCCTCAAGCGTTCTCCCTTTCTCACCTACAACTCCTACCTCCACGCCACCAAGCAAGCCTACTTCGTAATCCTCATTAACACCCTCTCCTCGCCGGCTCTTCTCCACTTTAAACTCCCTGCTCTCCCCCCCCCACCTCCACTCAGTACCTCACTCACCGCCCACAAGATTGCCAATCATTTCCAAAACAAGATTGATGCAATCCGTAAGGACATTGTCAATTCACAATCTACCTCTCCACCTAGCCTCCCTCCCTCCATCACCCCCTCAACTCTCCCCTCCTCTGACCTCGCAACCGCACTGCCCCCCACCACACCTATCATCGCGCACACTATAACCTCCCCAACACTCTGCTCCCTCAGCCCTGCTACCACTGAGGAGGTCACTAAGGTCTTCACTGAAGCCCACCTCATCAGTTGCCCCCCGGACCCTATCCCCTCACAACTTCTCCGGTCACCCCTCTCCTCCATCATTCGCTCCCTCACCCACATCTTCAATCTCTCCCTCTCTACTGGCGCATTCCCCTCCCCCCTAAAGCACACGCACATCACCCCCATACTCAAAAAACCCTCCCTGGACCCCACTAACCTGAACAACCTTAGACTCATCTCTCTGCTGCCACTCACTTCCAAGCTCCTTGAGCGCTTAGTCTACAATCGCCTAAGCGCCCACCTCACTGACAACAACCTCCTTGATTCACTACAGTCTGGCTTCCGTCCCCTACACTCCACCGAAACCGCCCTACTTAAAATCACTAACGACCTGCTAACCGCAAAAGCTAATGGCCACTACTCAGTCCTCCTGCTCCTCGACCTCTCCGCAGCCTTTGACACAGTTGACCACCCCCTCCTCCTTACTAAACTACACTCCCTTGGCATCAGGGACTTTGCTCTCTCTTGGTTCTCCTCTTACCTATCCCAACGCTCCTTCAGCATTACCTATAACGCTGCCACCTCCCCCTCTGTCCCCTGAGAGGGGACCCCTGTTGGGGTCCCCCAAGGCTCTGTCCTCGGATCCCTTCTCTTCTCCATCTACACCTCCTCCCTTGGCAAACTGATACACTCCCACGGCTTCAACTATCACCTCTATGCCGATGACACACAAATTTACCTCTCCACCCCTCACCTCACCCCCTCACTCTCCGCCCGCATCACCCACCTCCTAAACGACATATCAGACTGGATGTCGCTCCATTTCCTCAAGTTAAACCTTTCCAAAACTGAGCTCCTAGTTTTCCCCCCAGCCCACGCCCCCCCCATCCTCTCCATCATGACTAACAACGCCACCATCAATCCCACCCCACACGCCATAGTCCTAGGTGTCACCCTGGACTCAAACCTTTCCTTCCAACCTCATGTCCAATCACTATCAAATTCATGCAGGCTCCACCTCCGCAACATTTCCAAGATACGTACGTTCCTCACCCCAGACACCACTAAACAACTCATACACTCCCTTATTATCTCACGCCTAGACTATGGCAACTCCCTTCTCACTGGCCTACCCCAACACACGCTATCCGCGCTACAGTCTGTCCTGAACTCAGTGGCTAGACTCATCCACCTCACCAACAGCTCCACTTCTGCCACCCCCCTCTGCCAATCCCTTCACTGGCTCCCGATTGCCCAACCTATTAAATTCAAATGACTAACTCTGACATACAAAGCCATTCATAACGCTGCCCCAAACTACCTCACTGACCTGATACCCAAATACCACCCTACCCGTGCCCTTCGCTCCTCACAAGACCTCCTACTCTCTAGCTCCCTGGTCTCCTCCTCCCAAGCCCGACTGCAGGACTTCTCCAGGACTTCCCCCATCCTCTGGAACTCCCTACCCCAATCCATCAGACTGTCACCTATCCTCCTCACCTTCAGGCGCACCCTGAAAACCCATCTCTTCAGGGAAGCCTACCCCACCCTCACCTAACAGCTGTTCTCCTCCACTCCTCCTACCACTCCATCCCCCACAGCCACTTCCTCCTGTACCTCTACCCCCTCCCTCCTAGATTGTAAGCTCAAACAAGCAGGGCCCTCGAACCCCTTATGTATTGTATTGTTACTGTATTGTCTTATGTACTGCCCCCACCTTAATGTACAGCGCTAAGCAGACCTTTTGGCGCTATATAAATACTGTATAATAATAATAATAGTTTTTAGTCATCGCAAATTCTAAAAGTTCAAGTATAAAATCCTTATATAAAAAAATCATTCAGGTAAAATTGCACTGCCTCCATGCCAACAGAATGTTTGATGTTTGTGTAAAGCGAAGTGACATCTGCAGTGAACAAATATGTCGTAGGTTCTGTTTCTATACCCCTAATATCTTGCAAAACCTGTGTTTTGATCACTAATGGCTGCAGGAAATGATCTATATATTCACCTGCCCTTGCATATAAAGAACCGATACCACTAATTATTGGTCTGCCTGGGGGTTAGTCGAATTTTTATATATTTTTGGCAATATATATAACAATGGCAATTTGGGGGCAGTGGGACATAGAAAATCTCTTTCCTTCTTATTAAGAATCCTATTGTCATTCTGAATGATCGTCTTAAGCGCTTTCTTGAATGGTCCCAATGGATCCTTATTCAGTGGGAGATACGTGTCTCTATCACTTAAAATGTTTTGTATCTCTCTGACATAATCCACTTTTGATAAAATGGTTGGACTACTAAATCCTTTCTTTCCAAAAGAGAATTCATAGCTTTCTTACAAGCGTCTTGATCTCTGACATGTTTAAGTTTAATGTCATTGAGATCTCTAAATAGTGAATCTCTAAAAGCATTAATGTAGGTTTGTGATTGTGATGGGGGATTAAATAAAGATGCGTTTCTCAGGTTAGAATTAATGGTTCCACTAGGTGGAGCATTATGCCTAATGGGGTTGTTAAGGAAATATTTTTTGAGAGATACTTGTCCCACAAAACTACATACATAAAAATATGTTTGAAATTGGTTGAGTGCCGTCTTGGGGGCAAATTTAAGTCCTTTGTCCAATAAATTGAGCTCCTCTGGTGACTCAACTTTGCTCAAATTGTAAATGCCAGTACCTTTTATACCTTTCTTTTTTTCGGGTTTGTTAACCCTCTTGCCTCCCCTCTTTCCTCTACTAAGGCGCTTCTTTTTCGCGTGCAGCCTCCCCCTAAAAAATGAGCAGGTGTGTGCTCTCTACATTTTGTTGTGTATTATGATAGTAATCTGAGTTAAACAACGGAGGGCCAATATTATTGGCTCTGAATTGTTGGACTGGTGGTCCAGATGCTAGTTCCCTCCATTGTTGGCTATGGGTTGTGCCTCTATTAGTTCTTGTCGATGCATAATGTGTATTTGGCCTAAAATTGTTGTGTTGTTGGTAGTTAATGGGCCCTGATCTACCATAATCATGTTGTTGATTATTTTTACTGTGCTGGTTAGAATACCAGTCACAATTCCGTGAACCAATATTTCTGTCAGTCATAGGATATAACGGATCGTACCTATTATTGACTGGTATGTTATAGTGCCTATCATTATTTGTTCTCATTGGAGATCTATATTGGCTCTGCGTTCTTAAATGTCTGTGTGGTGGACCCTTAGATCTCCGGGGGAACCTTTGAGGTTTGGGAGTTTGTAAGGAAATAGGAACATTAGGGAGTGGTGTGGGTGCACTGAAGGCATCATCCTTAACCACTTGCCATTTAAATACATGATCCTCTTGGTAATCTTTATAATCACAAGAATACTTTTTCCGTTTTTTATTTTTCTGCTCTTTTTCTATATTTTCCATATATGTTTTCAACCTATTTGATTCTGTCCTATACTCCTCCTTTTCTTTGTATAAGTTTTTCCCTTATTTTGTTGATCTATTTATCAAGGTACGTCAATTTCTACTTTTTACTTAAAATTAGAAATTTTAATAGGTCAAGACCCGCACTGTTAAAAAATTGAATCCACTCCTCAGTGCTAGCTTCTTTGCAGAAATGAAAGTTTTTTTTCCCTTGTAACAAGTGTATAATCTGCCTCTGCAATAATAAGAGGAAAAACAAAGTCGACGACTTTACCTCTACTGTCACAGGAAGGACATACAGTCAGGTCCATAAATATTGGGACATCGACACAATTCTAACATTTTTGGCTCTATACACCACCACAGTGGATTTGAAATGAAACAAACAAGATGTGCTTTAACTGCAGACTGTCAGCCTTAATTTGAGGGTATTTACATCCAAATCAGGTGAACGGTGTAGGAATTACAATAGTTTGCATATGTGCCTTCCACTTGTTAAGGGACCAAAAGTAATGGGACAGAATAATAATCATAAATCAAACTTTCACTTTTTAATACTTGGTTGCAAATCCTTTGCAGTCAATTACAGCCTGAAGTCTGGAACGCATAGACATCACCAGATGCTGGGTTTCATCCCTGGTGATGCTCTGCCAGACCTCTACTGCAACTGTCTTCAGTTCCTGCTTGGTCTTGGGGCATTTTCCCTTCAGTTTTGTCTTCAGCAAGTGAAATGCACACTCAATCGGATTCAGGTCAGGTGATTGACTTGGCCATTGCATAACATTCCACTTCTTTCCCTTAAAAAACTCTTTGGTTGCTTTTGCAGTATGCTTTGGGTCATTGTCCATCTGCACTGTGAGCAGAGTCCAATGAGTTGTGAAGCATTTGGCTGATTATGAGCAGATAATATTGCCCGAAACACTTCAGAATTCATCCTGCTGCTTTTGTCAGCAGTCACATCATCAATAAATACAAGAGAACAAGTTCCATTGGCAGCCATACATGCCCACGCCATGACACTACCACCACCATGCTTCACTGATGAGGTGGTATGCTTAGGATCATGAGCAGTTCCTTTCCTTCTCCATACTCTTCTCTTCCCATAACTCTGGTACAAGTTGATCTTGGTCTCATCTGTCCATAGGATGTTGTTCCAGAACTGTGAAGGCTTTTTTAGATGTCTTTTGGCAAACTTTAATCTGGCCTTCCTGTTTTTGAGGCTCACCAATGGTTTACATCTTGTGGTGAACCCTCTGTATTCACTCTGGTGAAGTCTTCTCTTGATTGTTGACTTTGACACACATACACCTACCTCCTGGAGATGTTCTTGATCTGGCCAACTGTTATGAAGGGTGTTTTCTTCACCAGGGAAAGAATTCTTCGGTCATCCACCACAGTTGTTTTCCGTGGTCTTCCGGGTCTTTTGGTGTTGTTGAGCTCACCGGTGCGTTCCTTCTTTTTAAGAATGTTCCAAACAGTTGTTTTGGCCACGCCTAATGTTTTTGCTATCTGTCTGATGGGTTTGTTTTGTTTTTTCAGCCTAATGATGGCTTGCTTCACTGATAGTGACAGCTCTTTGGATCTCATCTTGAGAGTTGACAGCAGCAGATTCCAAATGCAAATAGCACACTTATAATGAACTCTGGACCTTTTATCTGCTCATTGTAATTGGGATAATGAGGGAATAACACACACCTGGCCATGGAACAGCTGAGAAGCCAATTGTCCAATTACTTTTGGTCCCTTAACAAGTGGGAGGCACATATGCAAACTGTTGTAATTCCTACACCGTTCACCTGATTTGGATGTAAATACCCTCAAATTAAAGCTGACAGTCTGCAGTTAAAGCACATCTTGTTCGTTTCATTTCAAATCCATTGTGGTGGTGTATAGAGCCAAAAATGTTAGAATTGTGTCGATGTCCCAATATTTATGGACCTGACTGTATACAATAAACAACTTCATTTCTTGCAATAGCAGGCATGTAGTATATTTATTACAATGCCCGTGCCAAAAGCAATATATTGGTCGAACTACTTGAAGACTGTGAGACCGCCTTAGGGAACATGTGAATAATATTAAAAAGGGTTATAAAGATCACTCCCTTTCTAAGCATTATCGCTTATGCCATAATAAAGATCCTTCCTCACTAACATTTATAGGTATAGATGTCATAAAAAGACATTGGAGAAGAACAAACAAAAAAACGGGCAGTTTCTCAGCTTGAATCGAAATGGATATTCGAATTAGACACTTTATATCCCAAGGGACTCAATGTTGAGTTCGACATTAATTGTTTTATAGGTAATAGCTAATATACATTCCATTTTTTATTATCATGACTTAATCCTCCTCTGTTTTACTCTCGTTTATTGTCATCACAATTTTAACAGTTCTTATAGGCATTTTAGAATATGCTATCTTATTCTGATTTATAGCTATTCTATTCTGTTTTAAAATATTATTCACATACCGTTTACACAGCAACTTTTACATCCAATGTTATGCATTTTTTATGTTTTGCTGATTTTTGCTCTTATTTCTGATGATAGTATAAGCAGGTCATCATTCATTTATGCATCTTAGTGCCAAATAACTTTTTTGAGTGGTGACAGTGGCACATATCTGCCTTATTTATACAATTTTTATATCTGATTTTATGTGATTTTTATCTTGTTAGTTTTTACTGACCATGAATTTATATGCATTTTACATGTTTCAATATTTATTGTTTTTCATTATTCATGTATTTGTACATGTAATAATATTTGTCTCAACATGTTGTATGATACTTACTGAACACCATTATGCACATTGGAGCACTAATGGCTCCATAGATATATGTATGACAACTACTGGATGTTTATGCATACCCTTGATAACTTGAATATGCAGATTTGGTCAATATATACATTAGTCCTGGGATTATTTTGTGATGAGATAATCCCAATATAAGTGATAATAATGGTTTGGGAGGTAGCAATACCTACAATCATTAAATTACCGCTATCAATGGGCAATAAAAGCTTAGTGATCATTCGGTTTTTCTTCCCCTGGTGATCACAGTGTTAATGCAAGGTAAGGCATCAGAAAATGGCTTCAGGATGCGCACGCATTCTGCATTTCCATAACCGGACCGAAAGTCTACAATAAAATGGCGCCGGTGCACGGCGCACGCGTGGGACAACCATTAACATGGCGGCGGTTGTACCGGGCGTGCACCAAAGAGCCGTCAAAATGGCAGACGTGGTACATACGCGCGCCATTAACCACTATATAAGGGACACAATGGACGTCGGACGCATGCAGGCATACCCCTATGACTATGTACTAGAGCACAAAACGTATCAGGGAGGAGCCGCAGCACCCTGACATCACGCCGCAGAGGCCCCTGCTGGTCCAGCGGCCATCTTTAATTCCAGTGCATGGTCAGTTTCTCTGTGATTTTACTCTGTCTCATCTCTTGTGTTTTAGATTAATAAAATACCCTGAAGCAATATCACACTATTCTGGCATCCTTTCTTGGGGGCTCTTGTTTGAACCTTACCACCCACAGAGCATATCATAAGAAGAGGTGTGAGATGCTGTACTACTACTGATGACCCAGAAGGGAGTCCTTACCAGGGATAGATGTCCACAGGATGATCCAGCTGACCCACTGAGATATTTGTGTGCTCTAATGCGCAACATTATTGCGCATCTAGTGAGTGTGTAATTTTATTATCTGATTCTCACCAGAAGATTCTTTAGAGGATCACCCTCATGTGAGACTTCATGTCTATCTGTCATACAAGGACTCTGTCACTATAATAGCACCTTTGACCACCTTAATTGAAGATTGTTTGCACTTTGTCACTTTATACTAGTACATCACTAATAGTGGTACTTTTTTGATATATGATTATTGACAATTATATCATGGACTTATGATTTTGTATTTCTATTATTGCGTTTTATTATATTCCAAGGTTTTACATTATTTAGCGCTGCACCCTATTTTATATTTAGTTTCTACTAAGTTTCTGACAACCATCTCTAATGGGCTGCACTTGGGTATGCGTGAATTCTGTTTTTTTCTGTCTGTCCTGTCACGCACTAACCTATACTGACTGTGAAGCTTCCTCGCTATCTAGTATTCTGCCTAGTCAAGCTAAACCAGGGGTATCCAACATTTTGACTTTCCTGGGCTACATTGGAAGAACAGGAATTGTCTTGGGCCACTCATAAAATACACTAACAATAACGATAGCTGATGAGCAGAAAAGGTTGGGTGGATTACAAGATAATGATCACTGATATAGATCATGTAATAAATTGTTAGTTTTTTGTAATACTTTTTATTATAGAAGTGAAAGAGGGCAACATAAATCTAGTGTTTTATTTTACACTGTTTTTGATAAACTAAAACAGCAATGGGAAGATTTAAAATTGGTGCATTCAAAATCTGGTGCAGCTGTGCATGGTAGTCAATCAGCTTCTAACTTCAGCTTGTTCAATAAAGCTTGGACAATAAAACCTGGGAGCTGATTGGTTTCTGTGCAGAACTGCACAAGATTTTGCATGCTCCAGTGTTAGTAAGTCTACTCCAATATCCGGTTCAATAGATGTAGTAGCAATTCTCAATAAATTCTCAAGGTGCTCATCAGATATTTTGGTTCTAATTTTGCCTTTCATGTGCTTCATCCTTAATGTTTATAAATATAGTTGTTGCCGAAAACTGACATGAATAAGGCGTGATTGTAGAGAAAAATCATTCAGTGTAGCTTAGGCTATAGTTGCCATCATCTCTATTTCCATAATAGAGAGAAATATATCTTACATTTGATGGGATTTTTAAGGCAAACTTGGATTACACAAAAAAAACATTTTTTTTTTTAAAGTCAACATTCTATTTATACATGTCATTAGAAATTTCTTTTGGTTTGCTTATCAGCACATACAAAAGGGTTATTGCATATTAACCAATATATAGTGCAACAATTTTAACAACTCATTCACTTTAAAAAATTGTAGTTGTTACAATATGTATCCAGTGGTATCCCCCAAAGCTGATTTCCATCTTGCACCTCAAAATTTGACAGCAGATTTATTCAGCCTGGGATCCAACGCGTTTTGAATGCATTAACATTCTTCCTCAGGGATAGGATATCACCCTATAATAATAATTACACTGGTAAACAAAATCAAAAACATTTTCTGGCACAGAAATTAACAGGGGTTATTCTAGTTCTGTTTTTGGTTGCGAATTCAGATATCTGCTTAGAAATTCTCCATCACGTAATGTTTTGGTGTTACATCCAGTTGAAATTTACACTATGTTGCTTATATTTACAATATGCGTAATAGGTGTATATTGTAACATAGTCTTCTAAAAGGTATTTGTATATGATTTTCTGCTGTGCTGCACCTCAGGAACATCCCTCTTAAGGGTCCAACAATAGTCTGCAAGCATACTGGAGCTACACTTGCCCTGGTACCTATTTTCCATTACTGAAATATCCTGATGAAACTGTTCCCCATGTTCATCGCTGACTGCTCCTATATTTGCAGGGAAAAAATCCAAGAAGTGCATTTTCAAAGAAATGTTACATCCGAGTTGCTGGTAAGATTTCAGTAGAGTATTCACTAATTCTGCGTAGTTGTCTGCCTTGTTATTTCCTAAGAAGTCGTGGCAAACAGTCTTAAAGGACTCCCATGCAGCTCTTTCAGTTTCATTCAACTGATCATCTACATTTTCATCTTTTATCAGTTTCCTAATGTTAGGTCCTACAAAGATCCCTTCTTTGATCTTTGCTTCACTGATCCTTGGAAATGTCTTTCTTGGATGTGCAAATTCAAGTCCACTTCTATCCATCGCTTTTACAAAGTTCTTCATAAGACCCAACTTTATATGGAGTGGAGGTAGACTTTATTTGGCTTCACAAATGGGTCATGTGCAACATTTTTCTGTCCTGGGACTAGTGATGTTCTCTTTGGCCACTGTTTCCGGATGTAATTATTTCTCCTGTTCCTACTGTCCTACTCACACAGAAATACATGACTCAGCATTTTTGCTTGAATCAGCCAGGCCATTAGGGCAAGGGGCTTAGTAATTATAAATACATGACTGAGCATTTTTGGTTGTGGCTGACAACATACAACAATGGAATTTTTCGTATTAAACCTCTGTTCTACCCAAACAAAACTGTAATGGCTAATTTACAGTAATATACAAACTTTACTAGAGCATAACTCCAGACGTATGGGCGATAGAAAATTCTAATACTATATTTGAAAACAAGAGGAAAAATTACATATGGAACAGGTCAGAGCAGGTCTGTTACAAAAATTGTGTTGAACAGTGTCATCATTGGTCAATTAGCAAATATCTTTATAAATATTTAGTAGTAAACCAAACCACATAAGGTAAATAACTTACATAACCACCACAGATAATCAAAAAAAGATGTTTCACTATGTCAGGAGATAATTGTTATTATTATTATTATACAGTATTTATAAAGCGCCAATAGTTCGCTCAGTGCTGTACATTACAAAGGGGGACAGAACATGTGACAGAACAATACCAATACAATGCAAAACATGAGGGGATTGAGGGCCCTGCTCTTTCGAGCTTACAATCTAGGAGGGAGGGGATGGTGGCACAGGAGGAGATAGCTGTGGGGGATGGAGTGGTAGGAAGAGTGGAGGAGGTCAGCAAGTTAGCAGGGGGTGGGGTAGGCTTCCCTGAAGAGATGGGTTTTCAGGGTGCGCCTAAAGGAGAGGAGAGTAGGTGATAATCTGATGGGTTGGGGCAGGGAGTTCCAGAGGATGGGTGACACCCTGGAGAAGTCCTGTAGGCGGGCATGAGAGGAGGAGACCAGGGAACTAGAGAGAAGGAGGTCTTGTGAGGAGCGGAGTGTGCATGCTGGGCGGTACTTGGATATTAGGTCAGTGATGTAGTTTGGGGCAGTGTGGTGGACGGCTTTGTACGTCAGCGTTAGGATTTTGAATTTGATCCGTTGTGCAATCGGAAGCCAGTGGAGGGATTGGCAGAGGGGGGTGGCGGAGATGGAGCGGTTGGAAAGGTGAATGAGTCTGGCAGCCGTATTCAGGATCGACTGAAGCGGGGATAGCAAGTGGCGAGGCAGGCCAGTGAGGAGGGAGTTGCAGTAGTCGAGTCGTGATATGATGAGGGAGTGGATGAGCTGTTTAGTGGTTTCTGGAGTTAGGAACGTGCGGATTTTGGCGATGTTGCGGAGGTGGAGTCTGCACGAGTTTGTTAAAGATTGGACTTGGGGCTGGAAGGATAGGTTGGAGTCCAGAATTACACCAAGTACTCTGGCCTGCGGGGCGGGTTTGATGGTGGCGTTGTTCGATGTGATAGAGAAGTCTATGCGGGGTGGTGTCCGGGCTGGGGGGAAGACAAGAAACTCGGTTTTGGAGAGGTTCAGTTTAAGGAAGTGGAGCGACATCCAGTCAGATATGTCGCTCAGTAGATGTGTGATTCGGACGGAGACCGAGGGGGTGAGGTAGGGGGTTGAGAGATAGATTTGTGTGTCGTCGGCATAGAGGTGGTAGTTGAACCCGTGAGAGTGTATGAGTTGGCCAAGGTAGGAGGTGTAGATGGAGAAGAGAAGGGGCCCGAGGACAGAGCCTTGAGGGACCCCAACAGAGAGGGGGAGTGAGAGGGAGGTGGTAGCATTATAGGTAACGCTGAAAGAGCATTGTGACAGGTAGGATGAGAGCCAGGAGAGAGCAGAATCTCTAAGGCCGAGGGAGTGTAGTTTTTTGAGGAGGAGGGGGTGGTCGACTGTGTCGAAGGCTGCAGAGAGGTCAAGGAGTAGGAGCACTGAATAGTGGCCATTAGCTTTGGCGGTTAGCAGGTCGTTGGAGAGTTTGAGTAAGGCAGTTTCGGTGGAGTGTAGGGTACGGAAGCCGGACTGTAGGGGATCGAGGAGGTTGTTGTCGTTGAGGTGAGAGCATAGGCGGGTGTAGACTAGGCGCTCGAGGAGTTTAGATGTAAATCGGAGCAGGGAGATGGGTCATGACTATGCAATGACCATTTTGTATGCGCTGATAAGCAAAACAAAATACATTTCTCATGACTTGTATAAATAAAAGGTTGACTTTTAACCACTTCAAGTCCGGACACTTTCACCCCTTTCCAGTCCAGGCCAATTTTCAGCTTTCAGCGATATCACACTTTGAATGACAATTGCGCGGTCATGCAGCACTGTGCCCAAATGAATTTTTTTGCATTTTTTGAGACGGATAAAACTTTATTTTGATGATATTTATTCACCACTGGGATTTTTTTTTTCCGCTATATAAAGTAAAAAGTCCAAACATTTAAAAAAAAAGTGTTTTTCTTCTAAAATTTTGCAAATAAATCATCTTTCTTCATAAATCTTGGCCAAACTGTATTCAGCTATCTTTTTAGTAAAAAAAAATAACCATTTTAGTTTATAACCCAAAATTATAATTGTTCAAAAATTATTTTTACATTTTTATTTAATTTTTTTATATTATTATGTTGTTTTTTTTTTTAACATACTGTCACCCTAGTAGTACAGTGTAACCATAGTGACACTGTACTACTTGTGGGGGGTGATGAAGATTTTTTTTCTTTTTACACTGATTGCTTTTACACCCATAAAGGCTGTAAAAGCAATCATTTCTCCTTCTCTCTGGCTTCTTGCAGCCATTGAGAAATACTGTAAGAGCTGTGATTGGTCACAGCTTGTCACATGGTACAAGGCTGTTGTGAATAGCCCTGTACCATGTGACCTCTGTGATCATTAACATATTTCACTAGTAGTAAGCAAGGATGTCAGAAGTGACATCTTGCTTACTACTACTCATGTGATCACTGACTGGCCAATCAGTGATCACATGATCGGGACCTCACACAGAGGTCCCGTACAGCGATCAGGAGTACGCACAGGGAATTTGGGAGTAAGTTTATAAATGGCCACCTGCTCTTGCACTGCTCCCGGCCAGCCGTTTATGTACATGGGCCGGACAGGTAGTGGTTAAAAGAAAAAAAAAATATTGTGTAATCCAAGCTTGCCTTAAAAATCCCATCAAATGTAAGATATAGTTCTCTCTTTTAAGGAGTGATTGTAAAGAGTGAGATATTTTTCTTTTATAAGATAAATCTTGTAAAGAGACACTGTCAAATTTTTCTTCAGTCGCTTGTTTTCACATTTTTACAAAAAATCAACATATTGGCCACCCCTGATCTAAATTGATAACTGTTACCAGCAAACCAATATATATTATTATCAGTCACAGTTTGGATTTAGAACTTCCAGAGCAGATGTCTCAATGAAAGCTGGCAACACTTATGGATCCACTCAAATCTGTGACAGAAGATCTTACCTGAGTAGGGTCTGCATTCCATTGTAACCTCAAGTCCAAAACTTACTGAGTAATGCAAGCATGTAACACTTACCCAACGGCCCCATCAACTAGGAATGGATAACTAGCTTGTTTAGAATTGAGATGACAATCTGGACACTTGAATGTTAAGACATGTCAGCAATTTATCATTCTGGGAGTTGGGCCAAACTAGCAACAATTAAAAAGCTATTTGCAGAGTTTTATTTCTCCTTGGATTGCTAATTTATTACGTTATGCCATTATGCTGTTTGGAGCTTTGTAGGTCAAGCAGTCAATAGCTGAATGTATTTGCTATCCTAAAATAAAATACAGAGCAATGGGACAGATCCTTGCCAAAACACAAGAGATTCTCCTTCATTTCTGTGTTAACATATGCTCCTCTGGCAGTTTTAATGGTTCATTAAGGGAAAATGGATCTAGAGCAGAAGCCATGGGTTAATCTGATTGTTATCTCTGATATGAGATTCTTAATCTAAATATTATGCACAGAGGGGTTTATGGATGCCAAAGTAAATCAGTCAAATGTACCAGCAGAACATGCATGGAGAGCAGCCAAATATCCCTTGTGAACACTATAGCCAAAGAGGGTATTAAATAGGCATTTTCAGCTCTGGCAATGATTAACACCTTCATTATCAGGCACATAGACAGTAACTTTCTAAGTGTTTCTAAGTAGTTTGTATTCACTGACATGTTTATGAAGCACACACTTTGTACACAGATGGAGAACATTTGCTTAACATTCTTGTAACAAAACAAAGTGCTGCATGTCAAAAGGCTCAACATAATCTTATGAATGGCACACAGAAGTCAGAATGCCTTTCACACATTTACAGAAAGGGCAATCTGGATTTTCACAGTAAGGCTGGCCCTAAATTATGCAATTTCCTTTCCTTCAACCATAGTTTGAAGGAAAGAAAGTTGCTCGATTCACCCATCAACACAGTCAGTGTTGATGGGGGAAGCCCTCCCACTGTGCTATTGTATTCTGACATTGGGAGGTTTATAGCCTATAGCTGGAGTCAATTATCTTACAAAAAAATCAGAAAGGCTTTGTGTACTGAAGTCAATCAATAGATCAGCTTTAGTACAACCAGCCTGTCCACAGATAGATCAAATCTGGCCTTTCCTGTTGAACCAGCCAAATTTTGATCTGTCTCTGGCTGGCTTAACAGAAGAGATGTTTGGTGAGTGCATGTAATTGTACACAACTTATTGACATTCCTTACATTAGCGCTTTTTCTTTCATTTTTCTGACAAGAGATGTACCTCACAAAGTTTTAAAGGAGAACACTATTTTGACCAAGAATTGACACTTCTCGTTAGCCCACTGTGCCTTATTTATCAATGAAGCTGAGAAAAGGATATTTTTTCTCAGCTGTGCTGCCTATAGCAACCAATATGTTTTCCCAGTTCCTTCTCTAGTACTGCAATGTAAAACAAAATGGTTTCTATGAGTAACACAGTCTGAGAGAATTATTGCTCAGAGCAAAGTGATGAGGCGCCATGTAATTTTAGAAAATAAAAAAATACTAAGACTGCAAAAGAAACATTTTTTCTGTGTTCACATGACCCCCTGATGAGTAGTGTTGGCAGCAATCCTACTTCAAAACAAGAGACTGGGTCATGGTTAGATGGCTCATCAAACTTACATTAAATAGTTTGTGTGCATTCTATACATGGTGTTTTTTTATTATCTGGGGGTTACACATAGAAGAAAATGAGACCACTTGATTTTTGCAATCATAAAGGACTGTAGAAAGTTCGTCATGGTTGTCTGTGAAGATTCTCTTTCTCATTTATCTTTGTCAGGACTCTTTGTAGCTACCATGGCCACGTAACATTAACCTATTACAACATTGCAGAACAACTCCATTTAAAGTGTATGTATAGCCAAAACTTTGTTTAGTTTTGAATGGAGTAGAGAAAACCCCTGTCAAGTTTTTATTGTTGCCTGTCTCCCACTGGGTGGAATCACCCTCTGTCCTGGAGACCCCTGCCACTGAAACAAGTGATGAGACATCCAAAAGTTTTGAATTGTCACCAAAACAAGAACTGAGGGTTAAAGTGTTTCTAAAGGCTCAAGTTTTTTTTTACCTTTATCCTATGCATGAAACTAAAAAAACCTGTGTGTAGCAGCCCCACCCCGATCCAGCGATGTCCACGGGAGCCTCAGTTCTCCAGGGTCTCTCACTCCTGATTGGCTGAGGTAGCAGCAGGAACAATTGGCTCCCGCTGCTGCCAACTTTATTATAAAACCCACTTTTTTCCTTAGCAAAGCTTCTGGTTCTCTTATTTAGCTACAGGTTTAGCGTAATATCCTGCCATTTCTCAAAACCCCCCAAAACAGGGTGGTGGCACTGCTGAGATTGAAATGGGATTAGTAGTAGTATAGAGAAGCAATATAATCCAGAGCAGCGCCCTTAACCTGCTCTAGATGCATTGGTAGACGTACCCTGTACTTTCCTAATACTTTCCTAACCCCTTGGCTCAGGCACCTCCCGGCCCTTTAAGGGTTTCAGAAGCCGGGAGGCGGGGTGGGGTTTTGGGTCATGTGACTGCCGTGACACACCTTCACGGCGGTCACATGATCGGGAAAGGTCCCAATCGAAAGAGGAGATCGGGACCTTTCCGTGAGTACCAGACATGTGTTCTGGGAGCGCGCAGGGCACGTGCTCTCAGCACATATGGTTTTTTTAATAGAACGCAAATGTGCGTCCACTCGGCATCTAGGCCCAGACTCCGGGATACCGCACATTTGCATTCAGCCGGCGCCAAGAGGTTAAAAAGAACCTGTACTAGCTAGGTATTCTCACTGAATGGATAATGATAGTGAACACCCTTGTGACAATGCAAGTGGCTAAGCTAAGTGAGGCATTCCCCACACAGAAGCGAGGACTCAGAGGTGGGTATTTCAGGCCATAGCCAGAGTCTATATACAGTTGTGCTCAAATGTTTGCATACCCTGGCAGAAATTGTGGCATTGATATTGAAAATATGACTGATCATACCAAAAAATGCTTTTTTATTGAAGGATGATGGTCATATGAAGCCATATATTATCAAATAGTTGTTTGGCTCCTTTTTAAATCATAATGATAGCAGAAATCACCCAAATGGCCATGATCAAAAGTTTACATACCCTGGAATGTTTGGCCTTGGTACAGACACACAAGGTGATACACACATGGGTTAAAATGCCAATTAGAGGTCAATGTCCTACATCTGTGGCTTTTTAAATTGCAATTAGTGTCAGTGTATAAATAGTCAATGAGTTTGTTAGCTCTTACATTGAAGCACTGACTGGGCTAGATAATGAGCCAGATACTGAGCCATGGGGATCAGAAAAGAACTACGTAACAAGGTAACGGAACTTTATAAAGATGGAAAAGGACATATGAAGATGTCCAAAGCCTTGACTATGCCAATCAGTACTGTTAAGTCACCTATTAAGAAGTGGAAAGTTCGGGGATCTCATGATACCAAGCCAAGGTCAGGTAGACCAAGAAAGATTGCATACACAACTGCCAGAAGAATTGTTCGGGATACAAAGGGAAACCCATAGGTAACCACAAGAAAAATACAGGCTGCTCTGGAAAAAGACAGTGTAGTTGTTTTGAAGGAGCACAATATGATGACACTTGAACAAAAATGAGCTGCATGGTGTAGGTGCCAGAAAGAAGCCTTTACTGCATCAATGACACAAAAAGGCCTGGTTAGGCATGTCAAGGTGTTGTCAGGCATTTTATAACCAAGCTTTTTTGTGGCATTGGTGCAGTAAAAGCTTATTTCTGGCACTTCGACTAAACAGCTCATTTTTGTTCAAGTATAACTGTATTGTACTCCTTAAAAACAACCACACCATCTTTTTCCAGAGCAGCCTGTTTTTCTTTTGTGGTTGCCTGTGGGTTTTTCTTTGAATCCCTGACAATTCTTCTGTCAGTTGTGTCTGCAATCTTTCTTGGTCTACCTGACCTTGGCTTGGTATCAAGAGATCCCCGAACTTTCCACTTCTTAATAGGTGATTTAACAGTACTGATTGGCATATTCAAGACTTTGGACATCTTTTTATGTTCTTTTCCATCTTTATAAAGTTCCATTACCTTGTTACGCAGGACTTTTGACAGTCCTTTTCTGATCTCCATGGCTCAGTATCTAGCCTAGTCAGTGCTTCCACATAAGAGCTAACAAACTCATTGACTATTTACACACTGGCACTAATTGCAATTTAAAAAGCCACAAATGTGGGACATTAACCTCTAATTGGCATTTTAACCCATGTGTGTCACCTTGTGTGTCTTTACCAAGGCCAAACATTCCAGGGTATGTAAACTTTTGATCATGGCCAATTGGGTAATTTCTGCTATCATTATGATTTAAAAAGGAGCCAAACAACTATTTGATAATAAATGACTTCATATGATCATCATCCTTCAATAAAAGAGCATTTTTTGGCATGATCAGTCATATTTTCAATATCAATGCCAAAATTTCACAATTTCTGCCAGGGTATGTAAACATTTGAGCACAACTGTATAGTTAAAGTTACTGTCAATATAGAACTCCAGCTCTATTTGAAACAGGTTCCCAAGTTACCCTTATTTATTGTTCATTCTACCAGAGGTACTTGAGCATGCTACCTTTTCAGCCCTATGGGAAAATGGAATTATGGGGCCTGAGTCATATCCTGTTAATGGTAGCTTGCAAGTAATTGTAGCTGTTCCAAATGTAGAAAACAAGGGTTTTCTTCCAATGGAGATCATGGCTATTGTCTGTCCTGACACAGGTAGTTAACACACAGCTCCAGGGATACTGGATACTAATTGTATAGCAGTACTTAGTGTCTTTCAGAAGTCTCTTGAATGAGGTCAGACTGTTTCTTCTGAGTAAGTTAATATCCCATCTGAACCTCAAGAGCTCTAGGTCCTCTCTCTTAGCTATAGGCATGGAGTGGTGTGTCATATTGGTGAGTGCCCAGTGGAAATTCCACCAGGAGGAGAGTGCTGAGAGTAACCTCCAGTATTGCCCCCGAGCTGCTCGGGATGGAAGTTATGTCCTCGTGGAAACTCCTGAAGAAATGGTGAATAAAGAAAGGTAGATGGTGATTACTAGTGTTACTAAGCCAAGGACTCTGCATTTACTATATCCAGTCTCCCACAGTAGACAGAACATGGAATTGCAAATATATTAGTAAATATAAACTGCTAAATACCTTTTATCATCAGTAGTATATAGCAGTCTTGTAACTTCTCTCAGGGTCCGGCTAAGCAATGGTTAAAGCTTATAGGAGGAGTTTTCATTATCCTCTGACTGTTCTGTGAGGCTGCAAGACCCCTGACACTCTGTCTGGACAGTGCTGATTGGCCCTGTGCGGATCACATGCACCCGCAAAAAAAGAAAAAAAACCTCTCTAGCAATACAAAACAAACTGAGCCTGTGCAGAGTGCCTCCTAGGGCTTTGTACTGTCAACAGATGGATTGGGGACTTTGGAAGAAGCGGAGGATCAGAGAAGACAAAATCAAACAGCTTTTTTAGACAATGCAGAGAATTAATCCCTTAGATTCCACAGTGAGTATAACAAGCATGCTTTACTGCATATCCATTTGCCCTCTGGAAGATTTACCCCCTTCATGACCAGGCCATTTTTCGCTATACAGCACTGCACTACTTTAACTGATAATTGCACAGTCGTGCAACACTGTAAACAAATGAAATGCATATCTTTTTTCACACAAATAAAGCTTTCTTTTGGTGGTATTTGATAACCACTGGATTTTTAATTTTTTTGTCAGATTTAGCTAACAATTGCGCGGTCATGCAACGCTGCACCCAAATTAAATTTGTGTCCCTTTTTCCCATGAATAGAGCTTTCTTCCGGTGGTATTTGATCGTCTGTGCATTTTTATTTTTTGCGCTATAAAAAAAAAGACCGACAAATTTGAGAAAAAAAACAATATTTTTGAATTTTTGCTATTAAACATATCCAGTAAAAAAAAAATATAAAAAATCAAATTCCATCATAAATTTTGGCTAAAATGTATTCTGCTACATGGCTTTGGTAAAAAAAATCCCAATACGTGTAAATTAATTTACATGACAGTTATAGCGTTTACAAATGGCGGTATATACACTGGGATTTTTTTCTTTTTTACTATTTTTCTAGTAATGGCTGTGATCAGCGTCTTATAGTGGGACTGCAGTGGGTATTCTGACACTGGGGGGAACTGACTTGGTGTAGCTGACATCCCCAGTGACACCAATACAGTGATCAGTGCTAATAAAAAGCACTGACACTGTACTAATGGCACTGGGCAGGAAGAGGTTAACATCTGGGGAGATCAAAGGGGTTAACTGTGTGCTGTTTTACATGCTGGGCTGTGTTTGTGCTTCACTGTAAGCATACTGCTTTGCATGGCTGTGCTATGCAAATCCATGCATAGCAGTGTGCAGGAGCTGACAGGGGAGAGATCTGTTTTGTTTACAAACTGTTCTCCCCCTGTTGGAGATGCTTGGCAATCACTGGGCGCTGGCGAGTAATCACCCGCCAAGACCTGGTGATTTACATTCAAGGCCACGAATGGCGGTACAGGTAGGGCGCCCCCTACCCGGAAATGCAAAATCACGTATATATACGTGATTTTGTACACCCATGCTGCCTTGTAGCAGTATAGGGTGGTATAGGGTGGACAGTGCTGTGTTATGATTGCAAGAAACAAAATGTATTTCCCAGCACACTTATCAGCTAGCCAGCAAAACAAAAAACAAACTACACTTTCTAATATTTTGTGGTAAAAACAGATTTTAGTTGCACAACATTTAAAAAATATGAAACTAAATTTGCTTTTACTGTTGATCTTGAAAAGTATTATTGTGGAATTGCCTGAATGCAGTTCTCTTTTTCTGCCACAAGATGGGGCTAGTGTAGACCTTGAGCCTCTGACTTGCAAAACATAGAACGCCGAATTCTGGGAGATGTAGTCTGGGCCATGAGCAGTTGTTGATGAAGAAACTACAAGACTCAATATGCCTGGAGGCAGGAGGAGCCCAGAGAAGGGGGTATAAATAGAAAAGCCAGGGAAAGAGTGGGCGTTGTTGGAAGATCGCCACCACCCAGGGCAGAGAGGCAGGAGCTGCTGAAGAGAGAAAGGGAGAGCGGGAGAACGTAGGGGGCGGTTAGGGACTTTATGTTGTGCTTGCAGCAGACCTTCATTGTTCAGGGAGCCCCTCACTTTAGCTGCAGATCGCTTCAAGGCCTGTCATCATGCCGTTGCAGAGAAACAGCTTATAGCCTGACTTAGTGGCTTGATACTGCTGCTGCTCAGGACTGCTCCAGAGTTGCTGACAGACTGCTATTATGATATTAAGTTTGCATTCATCAGATCATAAAAGACCGTTGCCTGGAATCAACACCACTTTAAAGGGGGGCTTCTCCAACAGAAAAGCCTGCTGCAACTGATCAGGGGGAGTTGGTGAGCAGGTCATTGGCCTATTATTGTCTTGTTTGCTGACTGTGCATATTATTTGTAAATATTATTTGTAAAAATCTATTACCCTTTGCCTTTTTCCATTACTTTGCACTTGCCCACTATTGAGCACCACTAGTTCTGTTTGGTCAGAGAGAGTCCACACTACAGAACCTTAACCCTCCTCCTACTTTAGGTCTTTACAGAGCTCAATGTTTCTTAAGACAATCTCACTGAGTGCAGGGCTAGCCAACACCACTGAGTGCACCAACGTCTTCAAGGGCCCTAGCGTAGCCGGCAAAAGGCTAAATTTAAGGACTGTTTATAGTTCAATTGCTGTTGAGGACAATTCCCGGTATATTGACAATCTTCTTTTACAAAAGGCCTTAGCTCCCTTATTACAAGCGCCCACTGGCAACTTAGCCTTTAGATGTGTTGGTATTAGAGATGAGCGAATCGAACCAGGCGAACCGGAATTCGATACGAATATTTGCCTACTTCGGGTGCGCGAATCGGATTTTTCCCGATCAGCCGGCAAAAGTGTCCCTGCAGAGAGCTCCGCTATTTCTGACATTTCTCTGACAGTTCCTTCACATGTACAGCGGTTGAAACATTGTATCTATTAGTTTCCATTTAGGATACAGATGTTTCAACCGCTGTACATGTGAAGAAGCTGTCAGAGAACTGTCAGAAATAGAGGAACTCTGCACATACACTTTTTGCCGGTTTGGAATTCTTATTTTCATCCTACTTCTTCTTCTTCTTCTTCATCCTCATCCTCAGAAGAAGAAGAAGAGGATGAGGATGAGGATGAAGAAGAAGAAGAAGAAGAAGTAGGATGAAAATAAGAAGAATTCCAAGCCGGCAAAAAGTGTATCTGCAGAGCTCCTCTATTCTGCAGATACACTTAGAGGAGCTCTGCAGATACACTTAGAGGAGCTCTGCAGATACACTTTTTGCCGGCTTGGAATTAAACTAGACTATTTCTGAAACCGTGTAATAAGAGAAATCCTTTTGCGCTCTTATGCAGGTACACGCAAATACTAACTGGTATGCACAAAGTATTCTGCAGCTGCTAACATCCAATCTTATACCAAGCAGACAATAATCATATACATGTAAAAATGATGTAGCGCTAGAACATATATACAATATATTCACACGGTCACCCGGTGGGATAACTTATGTCTCGATATTATCAACGTCCTACAATAGTGAGGAAATCAGCATGTGCACAGCCAAAATATGTGAAGTCCTTAGTGCACACAATAGAACACTGCAAACTGATCCACACATAAAAATCCAGTGATCCGTGTCACATTCCTCTTAGGCATGCAAAATAGGGGAATGTGTATGAACCCACAAACCCTCGAATGTGATCCTAGAATGGCTAGAGTGGCCTCTCACCTCCAGCCTGCGACCCTACAGGGCCACAGCGCTTAATGTAGACTCACACCCACAAGACTGGGGTAGGCTCCTCTTAATGCTGGATCATAAAGATGTCTCTGCAGCTTCCACCTCTCCTCTGATGTCCTTGCGGGCCAGTAAGCCGGATGTGTCCCAGCTCAGATCCCCATAAGATATAAAGACATATCCTCCATAGTGTAAAACTGTTTATTAAAAGTCATAAAAACGAAGAAAAACACACTCACATGGGCCAAAAGACAAATCGCGTTTTCCCCATATGCTGGGTGTAAGCATAGACCTCAGAAGGTGTTCCAAAATGGCGCCACGCCGGAAGTGCGTCACCACGTCAAGCCGTCGACGCGTTGCGTCACGTGACCTCGTGACTTCATCAGGACTAACGTGATTGGTCTGTCACACTTCCTTAAATAGATCTGCGTTGGCACTAATGAAAACTAATGGGCGGGATCCCGGCGGCCATTTTCCTGTAGCCTGTTATTGATATCTACATCACACAGGATCCAGGACATAGAATACCCGGGACTAGATGCATTCATATCCAAAGGCTGTCAGAATAAACTGCAACCAAACTATGAATGTCCCATGAATGTTTCCATAAATGGATCCATTTATGGAAACAAATAGATACAATGTTTCAACCGCTGTATGGAGTGAATGTCCCAGAACTGTCAGAAATAGGCTATTTCTGACAGTTCTGTGACATTCACTCCATACAGCGGTTGAAACCGCTGTATGGAGTGAATGTCACAGAACTGTCAGAAATAGCCTATTTCTGACAGTTCTGGGACATTCATTTCACTCCATACAGCGGTTGAAACCGCTGTATGGAGTGAATGTCACAGAACTGTCAGAAATAGCCTATTTCTGACAGTTCTGTGACATTCACTCCATACAGCGGTTGAAACATTGTATCTATTTGTTTCCATAAATGGATCCATTTATGGAAACAAATAGATACAATGTTTCAACCGCTGTATGGAGTGAATGTCCCAGAACTGTCAGAAATAGCCTATTTCTGACAGTTCTGTGACATTCACTCCATACAGCGGTTGAAACCGCTGTATGGAGTGAATGTCACAGAACTGTCAGAAATAGACAGAAACTGTCACAGAACTGTCCTTCTTCTCATCCTTCGACTTCTTCTAATCCTTCTTCTCATCCTTCTCCTTCTTCTCATCCTTCTCCTTCTTCTCATCCTTCTCCTTCTTCTCATCCTTCTCCTTCTTCTCATCCTTCTTCTTCTCATCCTTCTCCTTCTTCTCATCCTTCTTCTCATCCTTCTCCTTCTCCTTCTTCTCATCCTTCTCCTTCTTCTCATCCTTCTCCTTCTTCTCATCCTTCTACTTCTCCTTCTTCTCATCCTTCTCCTTCTTCTCATCCTTCTCCTTCTCCTTCTTCTCATCCTTCTCCTTCTTCTCATCCTTCTCCTTCTCCTTCTTCTCATCCTTCTCCTTCTTCTCATCCTTCTTCTCATCCTTCTCCTTCTTCTCATCCTTCTCCTTCTCCTTCTTCTCATCCTTCTCCTTCTCCTTCTTCTCATCCTTCTCCTTCTTCTCATCCTTCTTCTCATCCTTCTCCTTCTTCTCATCCTTCTTCTCATCCTTCTTCTCATCCTTCTCCTTCTTCTCATCCTTCTCCTTCTTCTCATCCTTCTCCTTCTTCTCATCCTTCTCCTTCTCCTTCTTCTCATCCTTCTCCTTCTCCTTCTTCTCATCCTTCTCCTTCTCCATCTTCTCATCCTTCTCCTTCTCCTTCTTCTCATCCTTCTCCTTCTTCTCATCCTTCTCCTTCTTCTCATCCTTCTCCTTCTCCTTCTTCTCATCCTTCTCCTTCTTCTCATCCTTCTCCTTCTCCTTCTTCTCATCCTTCTCCTTCTCCTTCTTCTCATCCTTCTCCTTCTCCTTCTCCTTCCTCATCTCCAAGGGCATTTAAATTAAAGGTACAGTGTTCTGCACTAATTTAAAGGCTCTCTGAAGCCTAGAAACCCTTTTTATAAGTTAACTTCGTAGCGAATTAATTCACATCGAATCTAATTTCTTCCTGAAATTCGGCGAATCAGCCGAATCGAATTTTTGAATAATTCGCTCATCTCTAGTTGGTATCTGTCTTGGTTGCCTTTTTGGATGCTCATTTAGTGAGGAGAGCTACAGTTTACACTGGTCTGTTTTGAGTTTATGGTAGTACTTTAAATACCTCAAGTGACTCCTCAGTGTATTGTGCATGCTGTTAAATATTTTTTTTTACTGCTATTACTCTAATCTGATAACTAATTGACAATATACTTTGTTATTTGCTATAAAGTCTCAAGTCTAATTTCAGGGTGACCCTAAAGTATTGACAATTTACTAGTAGGGTTGTTGCATTTACCAACGTCAGAGTAAGAACCGAGGACCCGGCATTACCAGCCACTCCTGGTAAGTTCGCGCCATCTCATCAATCTATGAGATTCTCCATGTTTGGGCAAACATGGATTAAAAAATTAAGGGCAGGTATACCTGGAGGGAGTCCATTCTTCCTTAAAAGCCTTAGAACAAAGTGCATGTGAAAAGGCTTTGCTCTACAAACAAAACAAAATGTATTTCTTAGCAGACATCATCTAGCCTTGCTCTAAAGGTTAGTTATAAAATGGTGGGGGGTTGCCCTTTTTGTTTAGCTTGTTGTGTTATGCTTCCATTTTACCTACAAACGGTGCCCTTTGGAATGTTTCTTTGAGTAAGCTTACATGACAGTCACATTTAATAAAAAGAGATAATAATTTCATTCAGTCATTTTATCCTACTTTTCAAAGTATAACTATATTTAAGATGGTATTTACCCTATCTATTTTCCCCAAACCATTCATAGCCCTCAGTACAGAGCTCAGATCAATGGGAGACAGGGATCAAGAACGATGCCCTAACCCAGTCTGGATGGCATACCTGTCCTCCATCAAGCCAGCAGGCCATATGATACCATTTAATCAATATTTTTTTTTTCCAAGTCCCTAATGGAGAAACCATTTCTCTTCAAGATTTCATAAAGACAACACTGGCCAGGACTCTTGGTTCAGCCACCAACAGGAGGTCTATACTAGGGCTAATAATGGCATAGTGTGGGTGAAAGAGGGCAGTTAGAAATATGATTAGAACTATATTTGAGAGTCTGAAGGGATTACCAAACCTAAAATAAGTTACATTACATAAAAGAGATATTAATATTCAAAAATATGTTTGATTTTATACTGTTTATTGTGAGCAGTGCTGAATTTGAATCTAACCAGTAGCCTTTTGGCATAGAACTTACATCTTCTCCAGATGTTTAAATGGCATTCTCCTGGTTGCATCAATTCACCCCACTGCCCAATTACCAATTACCATATCTAAACCACCAATAGTGTCTGGATCTTACTTAGCTACAGAGACAATAAATTGTAAAGTACTCAGACAGTTGGGACTGATGTAAATAGCTTTATAAAAGCTATTCTTGATATGTCAATGCCATATAAATATTAAATGCAGTAAAAAAATACATAATTTTCACCACTATTTAACAACTTGCTTTAGAGTCTGTTCACACGCAGTCCAATGCATTGTTTTTCTGCATCAAAAATGAACGCAATGTATGCTCACTGATTACAAAGTGTTAACTGTGCAAGATCTGCTCATTTCTAAGTCCGGAGTACTGCCTTAATGTTGATTTCACATGACCACAACTCCTGCCTGTGATACAGGTATTGGTAAGTGCAATTCCACAGGGTCCCCGCCTCTACAAGTCCTTTCTGAATACCAATAGTGTTAAAATGGAGGCTTTTCAAGGATTCAAGAGTGGATTTAAAAAAACCAAAGCTGTAATATATTACAGCTTACTTTCATTAGATGTGGCGGCTGCATCAGTTTTTTAAGGCTTTTTCTCCTCTGTTTTCACCTGGTAATATGGTCAGTAACATGCCTCCTGTTTTTCTAGTAATAGACTGTTCATATATATACAAGTAGAGCACAGGTAACCAACCGGCTTTAGAACAGCTTTTCTTAACCAGGTGCCATTGAACCCTAGGATTCCTCCAGAGGTTGCTAGTGGTTCCTTGGGCAATGAACAATTATTGTCTGTATTATAGTAGATAAGTAACTACTGACACCAATTATCTTTTCAGTTTATCTTTTACCTGTAAAGGGTGATTCTTTCCACTGACCATAAAGATATCTCAATTTTTAGCAGGGGTCCCCAGAGACCAGAAAGTTATTTCAAGGGTTCTTCCATATTAAAAATATAATTTCAACTATCTGTAAGGGGTGGGAGGTTAGGGATTCTTCCTAATGACCTTAAATGTACGGAGCATTTTTCCTATTGACCATTAACCATGATACTAATGCACTAGGAGCTTTAAATATAGTAAATATAAGCAGGGTTTCCCTGAGACCACAATGTTATTTCAAGGGTTCCTCCATGCTAAAGAACTTAAAGTGACACTAAAGGGTTCAGATTTTTTTTTAATAACAAACATATCATACTTACCTGCTCTGTGTAATGGTTTTGCACAGAGCAGTCCTGATCCGCCACTTCCCGGGTCCCCTGCCAGCACTCCTGGCTCCTCCCCCCTGCTATGTGCCCCCAAAGCAAGCTGCTTGCTCTGGGGGCACTCATGTGTGCTCGCTCCTGAGCCTCCTCTATGTGTTCATATGACACACAAAGCATGGCTCGGCCCCACTCTCTGCTCCCTCCTGTGATTGACTTGTGTCTCAGCCAATGAGGTGGGAGAGACCTGGGAAAGCTGCTGCCCTCATGCACATAGCTGGATCGCAGTAAGTATTGGGGGGGCTGAGGGGGGAGCTGCACACTTAAGGTTTTTTACCTTCATGTATAAAATGCATGAAAGTAAAAAAACCTTCAGCATTCAGAACCACTTTAGGAAAGACAGATTTAGAAGCACACAGCAGTCAGAATGCTTGTACCAAAATAAGTCATATAAAGCCGCAGACTTTTTTTTTTTACCTCAAGTGAAAACAAAAACACAGCATATATATTTGTTTTACACTGAACTGTGCTATGAGAACATTTACAAAATGAAAATACCATAATCAAGGTCAGCACGTTGCCCATCTCAGACTAAACATAGAGAGAAATGTCCTTCTATTCCTATCCCATTTTCTAATTAAATTGTTTTATCATTTACTGTATTAAATAAAAAAAACCTGTATTGAGAGAAAAGTACAGGCAGCCATTGCTGATCTCTGGGTTAAAGACTTTCCAAGTCACTGAAGTGGAGTCAGAATGAAGTAAAAACCCTGATCTGCATTTTCTGTATCAGTATAACAGCCAGACAGCCAGCATTATCAAAAGGAGACCTCAGTAATGACATTCTGCATTCTATGAAACTTAAGCCTGGTACACACAGGCAGTTTTTTCCTTCAACCCAGCAGGCTGAAAAAAAAAAAAACTGAGGCGCTTGATGTACTAACTATGCAATGTTAGTACAGCAATCTCCCCGCTGAGCTAATGTGTTCTGACAAGGGAACTGCCCCTCTGCCAGAACACATCGGTCAGCAGTCGCAGACATTTTAACAAGACGGCCCCCAGAATCCTCTGTGAATGAGTATGGGGTAGTACCCCTATTCATTCCCAAAAATAAGTTTCAAACATAAATAAAAACACACAGCCAGTTGTTGACAAGTCCTTTATTCAACCCCCCCCCCCCCAAAAAAAAAACAAAAAACTATCTCCTGAAGTAGACCCAACATCAATCACGATAAAATGGCAGCTGCCAACCTGAAGGATAAAAAAAACCTGACCTGCACCAATGCTTGTCTCCCACCGAATGACAGTTCTGCCACCTCCCTCCACTAAATACAGAGGTGGGGCCACCTGTTTACCTCACTGGATGACCCCGTCCCCTTATGACATAATTGACTGGAGCATGCTTGGCTGATGACAACATAAGAGGGTGGGGTCACCTGATGACATTACTGGGTGGCCACACCTGCTAGTTTATTAAAAGGAGGGAGGCGGCAGAACTGTCTTTCATCGGGAGCCAATTGTCGGTGCGGGTCAGGTTTTTTTCATTTGAGTCTGTGGCCAGTGTTTATTGTGATTTACATTACATCAATTTCAGAGGACATTTTTTTTTGGGGGGGGTGAATAAAGGATTTGTCAAAAATTGGCTGTGAATTTTTATTTTCTTTTTGACATATTCCTCACACAGGGGAAGGCCAGGATCTGGGGGCCCCTTGCTAAGGGGGGCCTTCAGATTCTGATAAGCCCCCCCCGCCCACAGAGCCCCACAACCACAGTCCACATTTGTGGGGTAAAGGCCCTTGTACCTACGAACACTGGGACAAGGTGCTTTGGGGAGGGAGCCCCCCTCCCTCAAAATAGTCCCTCCATGTTGAGGACATGTGGCCTGGTATGGTTCTGGAGAAGAAGGCCCTCATTTGTCACCCCTTTCCTTTTCTTTGAATACACTGAAGTCCTATACATATAAATTGATTTTTTTAACACATGCTATATGATGCTTATTCAATTATATTATAGAGATGTAATATCCTCAATACCCCTGAAGAAAGAGTCACATATCTCTGAAACACGTCGGGTGAATGAAGACATATCATTAGGCTCATATTATTTTGACAGCTCTGTACCTTTGTAACAGTATGTACTGGAAGCCATATTTATGGTTTTAACGAATTTGGTTTTGTCACCCTAATAAAATACACATACGTCTTTTAAAAACATTGTGTTTGTGCCTTAAAAGTCCCATTGGGGAAATATAGCTTCCATGTTAGGGACATGGTACTGTACAGAGTGCACACACTGGATATTTTTAAACTGACAGTAAACTGACATTTTAAATATCACATGAGATAACTGGGGAAAATGTGTCACATGATCCAATTATCTCATGTGATATTCTTTAGTGAATAGAGCCCATTGCCCTCAGTTATTTCAATGATTAAGGTGTTTATGATTTTTTTGAAGGGATTTGTGTAAGGCTTAGGTCAGTGTGTTTCCGTGCAGTTTATGTATAACAATAGCAGCACTTGGGTTTTGGGAGAGTTAGGTGTGACAATCCACACTGCAGCTCCACAGACATCATATGTTCTATAACTGAACAGCAAAAACAGCTGACAACCAAATACAGTCAAATACAGTCATGATTGGTTGATTATAGGACACTGTGTATTACCCTCTTTGTCAAAGGGTGATATTAAAGCAGAGCCAGCCATTCCTGCCCTTTGACAAGGGTCCTGCCACTGCAGCTGTTTTCCAGTGCTGGCAGCTGGAGAGAGCTTAGTGCTGTTGACAAATATGTTTTACGCATCTTTTCTATTACTTCATGTTATAGGACAGCGAGGGAGGGGGTGTAATTCAGGTTATAATTTACATTTTTAAAACTCACATTTTTTAAAACTTAGAAATGTATTTAGGTAGAAATAAATAACTGCTCCCATTCCTCCCCAAGCAAACTATACTCAATTGTATTTATTGTACCTTAGATTAGTGTTCTGATCCAGAAGGCATGACTTCTGGTCCTCATCTGGGCTGCCTGTCATCTAAAGTACTGTAAATACATCGTGGAATACTCTAGTTAGAAGGTCTTTCCTTTTGCCTCCTTTTGAGTGCGCACCCCACCATGTCAGGTGACTGTTGTCCAGCTTTTATTTTTTTATTTTTTGCTCATTATCACTACATCATCTGTACACAGGTCATTTTAGAGCACACCTGGAGATATATAACTGCTGCTGCTCTTTGCTTAAAAAAACATTACTCTGATTTGAAAAAAGTATTGTAACAAATAACAGAAACAGCATGATACAAAGATTGGGGACTTGCTTGAATGTAGTACATCCAAATTTCCAACATTTCCCTCATGAGTCTCTGGAAGTTACTGGATGATGCACATATTGCAATTTAGCATACTTATTACATAGCCTCCCATTATCTCCTTCTCTCATCTTTTAGATATCCCAGGCAGAACACTTTCCCTGGTTCATGTTTTCCTAGGGATCAGGTCTTTTCATTCTTCAGATTGTCTCCTCCAACCAGCAACCAAAATAGTTTCCCAAAATTAGAGAAAGATTTCCTTCAATCACAGATCAGGACCTCAATGACACACTACAGTGGACCAAAAGGGACCAAAATACTGTGGGCAGTATGCTTGTATGGTGGCCCCATTTGCCAAAGCACTACAGCACCCTACAAGAACTCTGGGCAAACCTGTGGGGAGGTGCAGTGTGGTGCGGGCAGTAAATACAGAGTCCAGTTGTAGTAAAACTTGGAACTTGTATTAAACAGAATATCAGTGTTTAAACACCCTGGCATCAGATGGCATCTAAGGAAATAACTCACATTTCAATGTACAATAGTCAGATGTGGTGAAGGAGAGGTGGCAACAGCGTCTGTATCAGAGGGTTTAGTGCAGCCTGGCCAAAAAGAAGCTTCTTTCCTGGATAGCGAGTCTTTACCTCCACGTCAGGAACCTTGCTCTATTGCTAGTTACTTTCCCTAACAAGTGGAGTCACTCACCCTACACTAGCCAAGGACTTAAATAGGCCCTGCTGACTCAAGATAACTGCCGAGGGTCACATGGCTGCAACATAGCCAACTGGAACGCTGCTTCATTGACCTAGGAAACCATAGAGAAACATTGTTTCTCTTGGACTTCCTCTCCAGGCTGTGGTACCACTCCGACTGAAAATGCAACTTCTCACACTTCATCCATATCATGTAAGGGTATCTGCTGAACATCTTTTTAATTCCCCCAGGAGCAAAAACATGCATCTCCGCACACTGGCTGACTTCTGTCTACCTTGCCCTTCACACCTTGTTGCTGACTCCCTCCCTCGAAGACACTTATTGCCAATTACAACAATGCATGTACAAACCATTTCTTTAATTTCAGTGTTTTTGTATCATTTTTATCATTTTGCATTAGGAATCACTCCAGTAGAGTGGAATTTGCCCAAGGTTTTTATTGAGGGCCAAATCTCAGGGCCACTCTGAAAAGCTGCCTATTGCAAACACCTTACTTAGCAAAAGATCAGAGCAATGTTGCAGAGTTAACCTGTTTTATTTTTATTATCTGCACTGGTCAGTTTCAGGGACAATCTGCCACACACAGAAGAGATAGTGGCTCCTAACTGACCTCACACACTCAGCAAAAACAGAAATAACTAGAAAAACAGAGAGCAGTGCAATGCAAATTGTATCTCATTGTGGATCTCCCATATTGCAGTTTGTTTTGTATATTCAGAAGTCTATACAAACTGCAACTATCCAGATCGTGAACAAAAAAACTTACCCCCCCCCCCTCGAAGTACAATAACATTCTGGGACTTATAGTACCACAGCAGCTAGAGAGTCACATTGTATTTAAGCTAAATATAAAGAAAACTGTGATTTTGTCATTTCCAGTATACTGTGTTTAAAGCTATATGTCCTGTAATTACTGTATATCTTTTCTGCTTTTTAAATAATGTACAACTTGCAGAAACTGTGTCCCAAAATACAAATGTAAGGTTTTTAGGATTGTCTTCATCAGAACCATTACAAATCTCCTTAGGGCCCTATGCAAACCATCCGTCCTCTGTTATTAAGAATATCTAATGTACAGCAAAATAACTTACACAATGTTAGAAGCTTAATCAATACCTCTATATTGCAACAAATATTTATAAAGTACAAAATACATTTCAGAAAAAATGCAGAAACTGGAGAAGAGGATATCTCCGCCAGACACATTATATGAGATATATAAAAATATACACTTTATTAAGGTACAATCTTAAAAACAAAGTTTGACATGTACATATAAAATCGAAAGTATACTGAATACCCTCCACTGGATTAGTGTGTCAGCTAGCCTTTTTATATGTATATGTCAACTTTGTTTTTTAGATTGCACCTTAATAAAGTGAATATTTTTATATATCTTGTGTACTGTGCCTATACAGTTCATACTGGGAGCTGGTGGAGATATCCTCTTTTCCAGTTTCTTCTTTTTCATTTTTTCTTGTTCTAAATATTGGATGTGGCATTTGGAAGTCTTATATTTTTTGGAATACTAAAAGTACATTTCAGATTATCTTGAAGATCCCCCAAAATGTATACACTTTTTGAACATATTGCATAAACCTTTATTCATGCTTTAAAAACAATCCCATACATATTTCAAATAGCTTCACCAAGCAACTCAGTTTACTTTGTACAACTGAGAGCCAAGACATGCTGCATGAAAATGTGCTTAAAGTGGAACTTCACTCTCTCTATCAACATTGACTGTTTTTAATCCTTATGCTGCTAGGATTAGTAAATAGATAGGAACGCATATATTTTTTAGACCCATGAAAGTAGAGTTACCTTTTAAGTATTTCAGGCCCTATTGATTCCAAATTATTATTATACCTTTACATCATTGCAAATATTGCAATCTCTCAGATTGCTTCACAACACTCCTTCAATTCCCTCAGAGCTCTCCTCAGATTACAATGTCCCTGTGAGTTATCTATTTCATTATATGCAGCTTTCCCAGGCTTCACTTCAGGTTGTCCAATCTGCTCTGGCGCATGTGCTTCACTCAGATTGTGCTGAGAAACCTACCTCTCATATACACTCTCATTTAGTCTCTGTGTCCTTGCCTCCCATGGAGGGACTCCGGACCCGATGACTGCAGGCTATACTACATTTAGACAACAATTTATTTATTTATTTCAAGTACTTGTATAGCGCCGTAAATTTGCGCAGCGCTTTACATTTATATATATTGTACATTCACATCAGTCCCTAACCCTCAAGGGGTGTACAATCTAAGGTCCCCAACTCACATTCATACATACACATACTAGGGACAATTTAGACAGGAGCCAATTAACCTACCAGCATGTCTTTGGAGTGTGGGAAGAAACTGGAGTACCCGGAGGAAACCCACGCAGGCACAGGGAGAACATGCAAACTCCAGGCAGGTGGTGCCCTGGCTGGGATACGAACCGACAACCCCAGTACTGCCAGGCGGAAGTGCCAACCACTTAGCCGCTGTGCTGCCCCTACAATGACTGGGATCTTCCTTTCTGTACCTAGTTTCTCTGCGGGGTCACCACATACAATTTAGAATCGTACATAGGGCTTATTACATTCCCTACAGACTCCATAGGATGTATACACTTTTTGAACATCCCATACATATTTCAGATAGCTTCACCAAGCAACTTAGTTTACTTTGTACAACTGAGAGCCAAGACATGCTGCATGAAAATGTGCTTAAAGTGGAACTTCAGTCTCTCAATCAACATTGACTATTTTTAATTCTTATGCTGCTAGGATTAGTAAATAGATAGGAACACATATCATATTTACTGGTTTTGAACTATTTTTTTTACATTTCTTTAGTTACTTTCTGATTTTGTGCCTTGGCAAATTATGTCATACATCACAGGAGTCTTCTAGAGGGGAGTAGGGGTTTTCTCAGCTAAGCACACCCTGCTGCTTGTATGCCTGATCTAGGGGCAGGTGAATCCAGTACATCAATGCTACATGAATCATTTTTCCTTGCTCAAGATGGCCATGGCCAAAAATGCTAGTAGGGTGTTTTTGTAAAATGATTTATTGGCAAATAAAGCATGGAGACATGGATGGATGGGGGAGATTGCTTTGTATGTTAAAAATGAAATTTCACTTTTTGGAGCTCAGATGCAGTGAAGTTCCACTTTAAAAAAAATATACTGATAAGGGGAAAGAGTAGCATTAAGAAAGAGATAACCTCATCAGTCTCTTGGTGCTCATTCACTATCCAGTCAGCAGATGGAGGAAAAGAGAGGCCAGAGCTGCATGCCTTCTTCAGTCTCAAATTGTTACAGAAAATTGGTGTCATCCTCTAACTGTGCTGTATAGCCTAACTATCTAAATCACAGGATTGGATGGATAGAAATTCTTTGATATGTAAAATAGCTTATTTTGTCTATATAATTGTTTGCCGGGAATTTAGTTTTAAAGTGAATCTAATGTATGTTCAAACTATGATGTGAAGGTATAATAATAATTTGGAATCAAGAGGGCCTGAAATACTTAAAGGGTAACTCTACTTTCATGGGTATAAAAAATATTGCAAAAAAAATATATATATATAGTATATACAATTGTAACACAAGCCATATTGTAATATTACATTATTAAAAATTAGCTTTCCTTTTCAATCTGCAGCGCTGCCGTGTTCTGTGCAATGCAATATGGCAACCTGGAGGGGTTCTGTACAGAGATGGTGTACATAACGCCCCCCAAAAGTGTCATTTCCTGCTTGTGTAATTGGCTCACTGATTTTTCCAGGAGTCTGCACTAAGATATAAGTCAGATTTTGGGCATCTTCATTATCATTTTCATTTATGCATCTTTATCTATATACAGCCTGTTGAAAAAGGCTTTTGTTTACAGGCTCAGTAGCTCAAGCTGCAATTTACATACAGAAGTGTATGACTTATAAACAACGACTTATCCTATTCAAATAAATGGTGCCACAAGGTGCATATGCTACTGTGTTTTCTCCTCAGCTAAATCTTAGTGAGGTTATAGAATCACTTTAAAGCTAAAAAAGGCAATTTGTGTTAAGGAAATATTGGTGGACACCATTCCTGATTTATCATCATGATCCAACAGCTTTATTATTTTCTGAGTTACTGACCTGGAACAAGTATATTGATCAGGAGTTCTGACTTCCGTTTGAATTGCATGACCTTCAGGACTTGCTGGTCAAATACACTGTAATACTTACAATTATACAGGACTTGATGCTGGTTATCAATATGCTCACTGCTTGTTGAGAGACTGTGTACGTTGTAGGACTGTATTCAGCATCCTGGTACAACTTATGCAAGTGCTTGACCTTTAAGGGATTATATCACTGCTAGGGTTGAACAAATGTGTCTGAATTTGACTTTGTGGGGGGGAACAACAATTGAGAACTTAAAACTTAATTTCATTGAAGTCTGTAGGGGAAGGAGGAATTTTTAATCAACTCTAGCAGTTTTCAAGGCTAATAGGCAAAAGGTTGTCAAAAAAAAGCACATGGGTAGGGGGTTGCACCGTCCATGTGACGTTTCTGACCAATCAAAATTCCTCTAGCCCAAACTGTCATCGCTGAAAGGAGAAGAAAGAAGCGATGTGGATTTGAAATCCCCGCTGCTTTCTCTCCTCTCCCACCACTGAGACTCAGCATGGGATGCCTGCAGGAAGGTTTCCCGCACCGCTTCTGTGTGAACACGGGCTATGACAAGCTTGGGTTCACACAGGAGCAGTGGGGAAACCGCATGCAATTTGGATTCCTGTTCAAATTGCATGCTATTCTTTGCAGTCCAATTTGCATCCATTAACACAAATTGCACGGCAAAGTATAGGTAATCAGTATCGGCAAGTACTTGACAGAAAGTACTTGTACTTGCCGATAAAAAAAACGATATTGGTGCATTCCTAATAGTAATATATAATAATTACAAACTTGTCCATACAATGGTGTTGCATTCCACTACACATGGCATTAACAGTCTTCAAACACTGGGATAAGGATGCAAAACCCACTAACTACACAGGAGGGGGTACTGTGGTGCTTCTCATTAAGCAGGGTTCTCATAAAGTCCTCCCCAGGCACCAGGCCTCATGGTTCCCTTCCCTCAAACCCTTAAGAAAATTGCTTCCTCTTATCATTCCATCCTCCTGTCCTACTGCAGACCAATGCCCTCTATTAGCTCCTCCCCTTGATATTTTAAACGGGGGCTAATGCAGGAGACACAACTCCTGAGGAGAGTGATCACACCTTTAAAAGGAACCCCTACCCAAGTCCTGCAAGATGTTAGGCTGAAGCTGAATGCTTGGGAGACTCTACCCATGTCCTTATTGGGATGTATTAATTTACTAAAAATGAAAATTGTTCCCAAATTCCTGTATTTATTTTGACATTCTCCACAATGGATACCTAAGTCTTTTTCACATGACTCAACCAGCTTGTCTCCTCTTTCCTCTGGGGCCCTCAAACTCTGAGATATAAACAGTACACTCTAATGCATCCCACATCGCAGGGGGGCTTAGCCCTCCCTGATTGCTATAAGTACTTTCTGGCCACACAATTGGTATCAGCTGCCTGGTGGTTGAACCCCGATATATCTAATCCCTCCATCCTCCTAGAGGCTGCAGTGGTTTGCTCTCTGGAAGCTTTAACATTCCTTCTGTTTAGAGGTCCCAAAGCCCCTTACGCCTGACTTGACTCCCTCCATGCATACCACTTTATAGGCCTGGAGAGTGGGTTTGACATGTGAAAGCTAACACTAGTATCACAAAATACTCCTGAAGTTTAACCTTCTTTGTCTCACCTCTATATGCTACCTGAACCACAAGCTTGGGCTTAGTATAAAGTCAAAACAATCTCTCAGATTGCTTCACAACACTCCTTCAATTCCCTCAGAGCTGTCCTCAGATTACAATGTCCCTGTGTATTATCTATTTCATTATATGCAGCTCTCGCTTGCTTTTAATAGTTTCCCCAGGCTTCACTTCAGGTTGTCCAATCTGCTCTGGAGCATGTGCTTCACTCAGATTGTGCGGAGAAACCTACCTCTCATATATACTCTCATTTAGTCTCTGTGCCCTTGCCTCCCATGGAGGGACTCCGGACCCGATGACTGCGGGCTATACCACATTTAGACAACAATGACTGTGATCTTCCTTTCTGTACCTTAGTTTCTCTGCGGGGTCGCCACATACAATTTAGAATCGTACATAGGGCTTATTACATTCTCTACAGACTCCATAGGATGAATCCCTTGTACCTGCCTGAGGTGCGGTCGATCCCCATGGGGATTTTCCCCATATATATTCTGGACCTGTACCACCATCATCGGGTTCTGGGAGCAGGTGCTAGCCTCAATTGACCTGGTGTCTTTTATTTCCTTGCGACCCTCCATGCACATCTGTTTACTGGGCCTAGTAGAAAATGTAATTCCCACTGTGGCAGGAAGAACGCTGGTTAGCCTGCTCCTTTTCTAAAATAGGAAGACCATAGAAATGCAGTGGAAAACACCTGCCCCTCCATCTCTGTCTGGAAACAACTGGTGAATAGCAGCTTGCTACTTTATAAGGATACCTATATCAACAGAGGTTGCCCCAAAAATATGACAGTGTATGGTTTAAATGGCTGGTGGAGCCCTCAACAGCTTCAGTTAATGTATGCCTATGGATTAATGCTTGTCAGTTTGCATGAGTAGACTGTACAGGTTCTTCTATTTTGGTGACATCCCTCCATTTGGACTATTATATCTCTTGAATTTTTGATATGTCCACTTTTGTATGTATATGTTATTGCAAGCCACACCTCAGTGCTATGGATGAGGCCCTTGCTATTGCTTGTCTCTTGACTCTTGAAATTGCATTCTGGTAGCCCCTGCAAGGGTTCTGTCCTTGCGTATTTTGTTATACTTTTGTTACTTGGTTGTGTCTTACACCAAATTCACTAAACAGTTTTGCAAACAAGGGAACCCGTGCCTACGTGTACACTGTATGCAGCAGGACATGATCATGGTAAGTTCACTTCCAGAAATAGCCTTGATCTTTTCTTGGACTTCTCTGAGTGCAAGAGCAGTAAAACTTTTTTTACTCCATTTAGCACCACTCATGCTCAGATTTTCCATATAGCTGGAATGCAAAGTGTAGATGTAAAGTGTGACCCTTACCTGATTGCTTCAAGTAATGCTAAATTTGAGTGTATCATTTGCAAGATTTGAGCCATGTTTTCTCTTCTATAGTACTCATAAAAAAGTGAATCAATGGTTTTCTCCTGTCTGTGGATATACCCTAAGACCCCAAGACAGCTGGCCACCCACTGTGTGGAGCAAAAAAAAAGTGCAATCACCACTGTTACCTCTCTGAGAAGCCCATAGAGTCTCCCTCTACTCACTTTTTTCTTAAAATTACAACTAGCTTGGGCCAAGTGGAGCATACAAATGTATAGGCTCTGGCACAGCACTACTGCAAGAAAGGGACAAGATGGCAGTTCTATCTTGCCTGCACAATTATGTGCCCTCTCATTTATATGAGAAAGTTTAAACACCATTGTCCATTTTTCCTGACCCATGTAATTGTTTGCTAGCACCCCCAGTTTGACAAAAGTAGATTTGTCCATCAACTTTTGTAGAAGAATTCAGGTGGAAAATTCTCATTCGAACAACACCTGCATCCAACCTGATTCAGGCATGGATCAGGTATTCACACACAGTGGGTGCCAGCTGTTAGAAAACAATAGCCAGCACAGCAGATTGGTCCATCCACATTGTTGCGTGTGGATGGGGGAATTTGTAGATTTCTCTTAAACCTTAACATGTACGGCCAGGTTTATTTATCTTAATGACACACATAAGATGTGACTGACCTAAGGCGAGTAGGACAGACCTGAGTAAGCACTTATCAAAGTAAATAATCTGGAAAAATGAGTCCTTTTGTTGACAAGCCTGCAGTCAGCACTGAGTGTTCCATCAGCTGGTAGTGATACAACTGCAGCATTCCATCAGCCTACTAAAATGATACACATTAAACAAAGTCATGACCAAAAAGAGAAGATCATAGTAAATCAGTAATCAGTGTAGGCTTTCAGTACAGAAAGTTCCTGGCTCCTTGTTCACTGTATGCCGTCATGTTTTCATAGGATCAGAGATCTGGCAGGTAATATGATATCAAAGCTGGTCATTCAGGCTATGGGCTGCCTGTAGAGATTCTCTCATTTCCTCAGTCTTTAGAAAAAAATGACCGTGCTCAAAGGGCTAGTAAACGTGTATTACAATTTGGTCTACATAGGAGCCCTTTTAACACTAACATTCACAAATATGCACTTGAGGGTTGTAGACATTTATTAGAACTACAGGTACAGCCTACAAACCCCCACACAATTTTATATTCAGCTTGTAGTTTCGAAGCTGATCAGTTAATTATCCATGTGTCTGCCTTGGTATACTGGAAGCATATACTACATACATTCTGTATAATTTGGTTATGCACACTGAACCCCCAGGTTGTGTGAGCCCCAACTATAACAAACCTGGGGATTCCATAAAGCTGAACTCTGGGCACAAAAACATTTACTTAAACATATTCCACAATAGCTACTAGGGGTATAAATCCACTTTGCGTGCACCAAATTCCTTTGCACCCACCACAGGCTGCCTATAGAAAACTACAGAAGGGGGCAGAGATAAGACAAGTCACCGTGCACAAGGAGAGAGAGCAGCAGAGACCAATTTTTAGACAAGAAGCTCCTGCACAGGGGTTTCACACTAGATTGCTGCACAGATCTGTAAGAAATACACAAAGCACACCAAGATGCCAGTAAGAATACACATGACCAGGGGCGGACTGACTATTTGAAAACTCGGGCACTGCCCGAGGGCCGGGGTCAGTAGGGAGCCCCATGAGATACCCCTGGTACCTTTTTCATAGGCTTTTTTGAGTTTGGGCAAGGACACAGGGGCCCCATGATCCCCTATTGACCGGGGGCCCCATGAGTTGTCAGTCTGCCCCTGCACATGACTCTTGTATTTTGACAATATTCGCCTATCACAGAGTCCATTACTTGGGTGGTTTGACTGCTGGTGTGGTTGGCTGTAAAAATACAATAGCTGCAGTGGAAGATTCATCCATAGATGCCGTATAGTGTTGATGGAGAAATCTGCTAGATTTTTTCATGTGTATAGCAAGCTTACAGCTCCCTTTAATCTTGGGGATGTTTAGCTCAGTGGTAGATGTATATTGTACAGTGAGTCCACGTCACATAGGAATTATAATTAAGGGCTTGGTAGCCCACTTGTATTAAATGAAAATGTCCATCCAGGATTCCCATGGAGGGATTTCAACTTCAATCAGCAAACACGAACGAAAAAGACCAAGCCACCTGGCTCTCTGGTCAGCAGTACCTCTGCTTGTTTTGGTCTTGCAGACCACTTGCTATTCAGGCTTTCTCATCCTAGGTGTCAGCACCTTGCTGTTCAGGCCCCATGCGGCCTCCTGACAGTATCAGTACCTCAAGCTTGCTCCCACCAAACACTTCTTGATTCCTTCCAGCCCCCTGAAGATCACTGGCCTCCTCAGCTTCTTCAATCTCCAAGACTCTCTCTTGGTCTCCCAGATTCTTGTGGCTGGCCAGCCTTTCCCAGCAGCAGAGCCGAGAACTAATGACTGACAGTCACTGTCTCTCTGCAGGTTGATGACCAAGAGCTGAGCGATCAGTGGTGTTTGATCGCTCAGTTCTTTCTTTTAGCCAGCAGGGGACAGATACAGCATCAAACCAATGCTGCATCGACCTAGGTGAGTATAATACACTGCTACAAAAAATTAAAGGAATACTTTTTAATTAGAGTATAGCATCAAGTAAGTTAAACTCCTGGGATATTGATCTGGTCAGTTAAGTAGCAGTGGGGTTGTTAATCAGTTTCAGCTGCTTTGGTGTTAATGAAATTAACAACAGGTGCACTAGATGGGCAACGATGAGATGACCCCCAAAACAGGAATGGTTTTACAGGTGGAGGCCACTGATATTTTTTTCCCTACTCATCTTTTCTGATTGTTTTTCACTAGTTTTGTATTTGGCTAGGGTCAGTGTCACTACTGGAAGCATGAGGCGATACCTGGACCCTACGGAGGTTGCATAGGCAGCCCAACTCCTCCAGGATCAATACATGCCATTGCAAGAAGGTTTGCCGTGTCTCCCAGCACAGTCTCAGGAGCATGGAGGAGATTCCAGGAGACAGGTAGTTACTCTAGGAGAGCTGGAAAGGGCCATAGAAGGTCCTTAACCCATCAGCAGGACTGGTATCTGCTCCTTTGTGCAAAGTGGAACAGGATGAGCACTGCCAGAGCCCTACAAAATGACCTCCAGCAGGCCACGAGTGTGAATGTCTCTGACCAAGCAATCAGAAACAGACTTCATGTGGGTAGCCTGAGGACCCGATGTCCTCTAGTGGGCCCTGTGCTCACCACCCGGCACAATGGAGCTGAATTGGCATTTGCCATTGAACACCAGAATTGGCAGGTCCTCCACTGGCACCCTGTGCTTTTCACAGATGGGAGCAGGTTCACCCTGAGCACATGTGAAAGCCTAGAGAAGCCGTGGAGAATGTTTTGCTGCCTATAACATCATTCAGCATTACTGTTTTGGTAGTGGGTCAGTAATAGCCTGGTGAGGCATATCCATGGAGGGACACACAGACCTCTACAGGCTAGACAATGGCACCCTGACTGCCATTAGGTATCAGGATGAAATCCTTGGACCCATTGTCAGACCCTATGCTGGTGCAGTGGGTCCTGGGTTCCTCCTGGTGCACGACAATGCTCAGCCTCATGTGGCGAGAGTATACAAGCAGTTCCTGGAGGATGAAGGAATTGATACCATTGAATGGCCCCGACACTCGCCTGACCTAAATCCAATAGAACACCTCTGAGATATAATGGTTTGGTCCTTTCAACGCTGCCAGACTGTCCAGGAGCTCAGTGGTGCCCTGGTCCAGATCTGAGAGGAAATACCCCAGGACACGATCTGTCCTCTCATTAGGAGCATGCCCCGACATTATTAGGCATGCATACAAGCATGTGGGGGCCATACAAACTACTGAGTACCATTTGGACTTGCTGCAATGAATTTCAGCAAAATGGACTAGCATGCTGCATCATTTTTTCGCTTTGATTTTCGGGGTGTCTTTGAATTCAGTCCTCTGTAAGTTGATCATTTTCATTTCCAACAAAAGATAGGGTATCCTTACGTTCCTTACACATTACCCAGTCCATATCAGTATAGATATCCAGCATGATATTTTTAGCCATTGAGATCTGATGTGTTTTCAAAGTGTTCCTTTAATTATTTGAGCAGTGTATTTTTTAATTTTTTACCTAAACCCATACGTCGCTTTTAACAATCAGTGACATCACCATCCCCATTCACTTATATCACCAGGAATCCTGGCTATGTACAGTAAGTAAGTAAAGAGACGGAGTGGAGGTGACATCACTGACCAAGTATGGCCTTCTATAGACCAAACGTGGGCATGTAGATATTTGGTCAGTGATGTCAACACATCCCTATCCCTGTATTTACAATGCTGTTTTTTTTTTTCTAGAGCGGGGTTATGTTTCTTAACAAAGGACTTGTTAAAAAAATGTGTGTGTATCCCCTATTTGTTCATTTAAAGGTGGGGCCAGATATCTGGGGACACTCTTTATCTTAAATAGGGCTTCCGGATTCTGATAAATTCCCCCACCCCCCACATGCCCCTAAACCAGCAGGCCAAGGTTTTGGGGAAGAGGCCCCTATCCTCATCAAAATATGGGGCTCCTCAATGTTGACGGTATGTAACCTGGTATGGTTCAGGAGAGAAAAGCAGCAGCCCCTACCCTTTCCTGCCCTGACAGGTTCCGTGCTTAAATAAAAGGACTTGTATGGATTTGAGGAGGGACCCTGCACAAATCTTTTTTTTGTAGGAGATTCACCTTTAAAATCCAATCAGATCTGAAGACTTTGGCATTGTTTTTGGAGGAGCAGCATGTCATTTTTTTTAAACATGTATAGCAAAAGCGGCACATAGAAAAAAAAGATTTCCCTCAGTTTTCCCTGAAAAATTCCTTTATTTTACAAATAGTGCAATGGGAAGCCATTCAAATTACGTACCAGCTGTCCTTGTTGAGGTTCTGGTATATATTTTGGGGATCCGATTTTTATTCACAAAATAAAGGAAGCTGGTGAATGTGAATTAACAGCATTTTAAATAACTTGTTTTGCCTTTGCAAATGTCACTTTTGATTTACTACTTTGTTTATATAGTAGAGGTGTGCCACTTCATGGGCAGGTTTAGGGGACCCCTAAGTAGTTTTTTTTAAAGGAATAGTGTATTTTTAATGTTGTACTCTGCATTATTAAATTCACTGCTCCAGGAAAAACTGCATTTTTTTTTTTTATTTTAGCTAATCCCTTGGCCATTCGTCTTACAAATGAAAAAAAATGATTTGACAGAATCAGCTCCCACTGATTTTAGTAGAATTTGGAATAAAAAATATTGACTTTGTTTGGCCTAACCTCTGCAAACCAAACACATGTACTGTATATTTGGCTTATCCCTACCTGGGAGTATAGGTGGCCCCTTGCAAGTTAAGAAGGTACATCTAAGGTCTCTGCAAGGTTCAGTGGGATTCAGCAAGGGGCAATACAGGTTAGCTATTCTTTAGATAAGGAGATGCTCTCTGAAGTTACAGACAACATTTGCCCTACATAATTTCTGCTATAGATCAGTTTTACAGAAGCTATGAAGAGAAACTGTTTAAAGACCTACTAGGCTCTGTGAATGCCCAACGAATTGAGGATTATAGTTTTACTCCAAATTCATAGTGGTGACCTGCCTGTAGCTTCCAGTCACATGGGACTTTCTTTAAGCACATGGGTATATATTCTATAGAGCAGTATTTAGCCCTGCTGTTCAGATTGAAAACTTGTTCCTTCGTGAAGTATTGTGAAACTGGGGTATTATTCTCTTTCACTGAATTACCAATGTTAGTAAAGAATAAGACTGTTTAAGGTAAACCTGTGAGAGACCTTGGCAATCAAACAGCACGTGATGAAAAAAAAAAAAACGATATCCCTCTGTCCAAAAAAAAAAATGATATCCCTCGTCCCTGTTTATGCCTCAAATGTCCTTTTTTAGTGTGATGTATAGACCTATAAATTAGTGTAAGAACTAATGTAATGTTACATTGCACTAAACACTTTAACAAACCTCTAATTAAGTTTATTTTTTTCAACCCTAGTATAAAAGAAAAAGAAAGGTAGCAGCAAATAAGGCATGAGCAGGTTCTGTTAATCATTGCTTGAACATTAAGGTTGATGTCACACAGGCAATCTTGGCACTGACAACAAAAGCCAGCATCAGAAGTGCTTGCCAGTCTCTATAAAATTGCTCCCTCACTAGTAGGGCAAGGATGATGTCACTCCCTCACCGCCCCATTGCTTCCACAGAGGGGAGTGGAAGGCTGTCCCGCGTGACCCTGCCACTGACGATGTGTCACTAGCGATAGAGATGTCAATGTGACATCCGCCTAATTGTTTATTGTCTGTAACCGAAGGTATACCAGTGACCTTTACCTACCTTTCTCATGCTACATTGTCTCTCCCATCTCAGAATGGTGAAAGGTATGTTAATGTAAAAATTGCTCTCTACTTATCTGTTTCAAATTGCCTGTTTTTAGAATGTAACTGCATTACACACTGATCTTATCTATTGGCCATCAAAGCCTGTACAGAGTTTCTGACATTGCTATGTGGCCTGCTAATTGTTGTCTTTGCCTCAAATAAATTTACTACTCAAGTATCATAACCTTTTTGACTTTAACCACTTGCCCTCCAGAGGATTTACCCCCCTCCCTAACCAGGCAATTTTTTGCGATACGGCTCTGCGTTACTTTAACTGACTTTCACGGTCATGCACCCAAATGAAATTTACATCCTTTTTTCCCATGAATTGAGCTTTCTTTCGGTGGTATTTGATTGCATGTGCTTTCAGTATAGGCAAGAGGTAACAGATTCTACAAAATAGAACTGGGATTTCATGGGATCACAGGCACACCACAAAAGGGTGGATCCCTATGTGCCTGCATTGTATGCATGTATTTTCCTCACATGTGTATGTAAGCTTGCTTATTTCAGATACACTTCTTTTTCTACTTCTTATCATCATACATACTTGCGTATCCACGTAAATCAGAACTTCAAGTACAAATAACAATATTAAAATAAATAACCCATTTGAAATAATATAACAAAACAATCTCATGCTTTGATTCCTCGTCAGTGACTGCACAGTGAAAGAAGAAGCAGCACAGTGATGAGCTCATCTCTTTTGTCACACTTCTTTTTCTTCCTATCAGCATACTTCTTGTCAGCACTTGAACTGATTGGTTCCTTCTGTCTATGCAGCTGTAAGAGACATCTGCCCTCACATCCTATTCTGGAGCCAACATTTTTATCAGACAGGAAGTGAAGGAATCTCTCCAACAAAGCTTTCAAACTGACAGGAATTGGGGTTTGGGCTATATAAACACTGCCCTCCAGAGGATTTACCCCCCTTCCTGACCAGGCGATACGGCGCTGCGTTACAATAACTGACAATTGCGCGGTCATGCAACGCTGTACATAAATTAAATTTATGTCCTTTTTTCCCCACAAATAGAGCTTTCTTTCAGTGGTATTTGATCACCTCCTGGGTTTTTTATTTTTGCGCTATAAACAAAAAAAGACCAGCAATTTTGAAGAAAAAACAATATTTTTGATTTTTTGCTATAAAACATTACCAATAAAAAAAAATTTAAAATCTAATTTCTTCATACATTTACGCCAAAATGTATTCTGCTACATGTCTTTGCTAAAAAAAAATCCCAATGCATGTAAATGAATTGGTTTACGTGAAAGTGATAGCGTCTACAAATAGCGGTACATATACTGGAATTTTTTCTTAATACTAGTAATGGTGGATTTAGCGACTTATAGCAAGACTGCGGGACTGCGGCGGGCATCACTGACACTGTACTAATGACACTGGGCAGGAAGGGGATAACATCTGGGGCGCTCAAAGGGTTAACTGTGTGCTGTGTGTGTTTTACATTATGTGCTTTGTGTGTTTTACTATGGAGACATGCTGCTTTGTACTTCTCTGCTGTGCACAGAAATACAAAGCAGCATGTCCTTGCTGACACGAGAGACCTGTGTTGTTTACCCGACGATCCCCAAGTGCCCGCTGGGACCTGGAGATTGACACCCCTAGCCCGCCAATAGCGCCTACCTGGAAATGCAAATCACATATATATATATATATATGTGATTTTGTGCAGCGCTGCCGCCCTACAGCAGTACTTCTGCTATAGGGCGGCGGGCAAATGGTTAAATAGATTTCCCCAGAAAAAGTATGCCAAATAAGCCTAAATTGAGTTCTGGGCAAATGCCATTGCTACACAGAAGCTAGCTTCACCTGCTAGGCTGTTAAATCATTACAGAGACTTTTCTAATTGGGAACACCTGCCTACATTCTTGTCCCTCGCTAGGTGTTTGAAACAAAAGCTTATGCTTTAAAGTGTAAGCTCACTTTTGGGAAAATGTTACATGTTCCACCCGGTTTTAGGGTGGAATATGTAACATATTCCCACTCCTGCAGCCTCCCCCTGATAACCCCTGCTAATTGTGACAGTGCGACAGGGATCTTCTCCCTACATCCATTGTCACAATTTGAAAAGAAGCTGTGCAGGGCTCCGCCCCTATGGCCACCTTACTCATTCAGAGTTCTGTGAATGAATGAACTACAAGTACTGACAGCCTTTTTGGCTGACAGCTTGTAGTTCTCAGTGAACTACCAGGGCACTAGGGAGCACACTAGAAATTTCAATGAGTCTTTTTGCCATTGTGTAACTGCCTGCCTGTAAGAAGTACAAGCAGACAGCTTACACAGACAGACTGCAGGAGCCCTGCACTACACTCACAATCTGATACTTTACAGGTTCTTAAAATAAATAATAAATGAACATAGTTTACCTGCAAAAAAGTGCATTTATTTATTTAATGTTTTTAGCAAAGGTGAACTTTAAAACCAAGTAGATTGGACATTCAGTTTTGATTGCAATGAACCAAAAATAATTTATTTTTTTGGAAAAAAGACCAAAGGCCATAGGCACCTTTACTTTCCTACATTTTTAATAACTATAGTTAGCAGTGTAGTACATAAAGGATACTATTACTGTTACTAACTAATATTCAGAATAAATGCATTGATTTACAATTAGGAGAACCTTGAAAATAAAACATTTAGGAGTGATTGCTTTAGAGCAGTGTAAATATGACTGAACCTGCTTGGCTGCTCATAAGCAATTAAGAGCTAAAACTGATAACCATGCAGCTTGCAACATAATCCTGTTTCTTCCTTAGGAAATCTGCCTTTGATGGCAGACAGGCAGCAAGGCTGACCCCTTTAAGGGGGCTGGGTGTGAAATTCCAAGTTTGTTTTTGTTGTAAGCAAGGCTATTTTTGACTGGAAAAGTGTGTTTGACACCCTTGTTTGTTACTGCTGGTAAATAAACCTGTTTTACTCTCCAGAAAAAAAAAGTTTGATGCCACATTTTCAAATTCTGTTTTTCCTCTCACCATCCTCAGGAACGGCCAAAAGTTGGTTCAATGTGTCATCTCCGCACTTGTGCTTAATACAAATGTTTGGTTAATATATTTCTGTTGGTTTTCCACAGCCATCCAGCTTATCTGCCATACCATTTGTCTAATGCCTGCGTACTATGCACAATGCAACACATTCATCTTGCTTCAAGTGACCCTGGGATGTGGGTCAGTGCTTTGTAAAGACTTGCGTCATAAATGGAACATAATTACAGGCATGTAGTCTGCGGTGTTAAATACGGGCACAGAAAACAATATCTGCTTTTTTTCTGAGCACATATATGGCTGTTACACCTCTGTATTATATTACTGTTATTGAACTGAGGAGAATGACACTGAATATCTGAAAATTACAGGAAAAACAGCTAAATTACACTCATGAATAAAATTAGCCTATGAATAGGCAGACAGCATGGTGGAGAGGTGCTATAAAGCAGAGAACATGTGACTTGGGGCAATGGTTTCTCAAATTACCTTGTAGAACTTACTCATGTAACCTCACCAGTAGGACAGGTTTTTGTTTTGTGGGGGCAGGGTCTACAGAAAGACCATGCACAAGCTCATTTTGGGGTTTCTACAAAACCATTTCTTAGTTTTGTAGTATCCACATGATTGCAAAAAGTTAATATTTTATTTTTATTTTTTATTTTAGGGATTTATATAGCACTGATAATTTATGCAGTGCATTGCATACTGTAAATTCACATCGGTATACAGTATATAAATGTGATTATGTGGTTATACAGTGTATAATTTTCAATTTTTAATGTCTTTTTCTTTTTTGTTTTTGTACATTACTAGACTTACCATACACATTTTGTTGCCTTTTTGATACGTTTTTAATTTTTTTTGGCTGATGTGGTTGATATAAAACAGCATAGATTTGGCTAATTTAATTTTCAATTTAAATGATTGTAAGAAGTAATAAAAATTATAATGGGTTTATGGCTATCGTATAGTCAAAAAAGGGTTTAAGGGTTAGGCGTTATATTGAGGGTCTGGGTTAGAATTTGTTGTTAAAGGTGTCCATAGGCGATTCCAAATTTGGCAGGAAGTGGTCAAATTTCTACAAATCTATGGCCTTTTCCGATCCAAAGAAATCATTCTAATGATCTACTTCTCTCAAGCCTGATTGCCAAAAAATGTTCCTTCAATTAGTACTGCAGCATTGATCAGTGTATTCTGACAATGGAAAGGTACCGCCCTTCCTCCAGCAGAATATAATAACATGGCAGGGGGGATCCTTCCATCCATCTTGCTTGTGTGGTTGGGGAATCTGTTCAGATTTTTTCAATCAGCCCACTTGCTGATCCATGTATGGTCAGCCTAAGAGACGCTGTCATAGTACTGTCCACTGCATTTATCTGCCTCCTGCTGTGGCGTTCCCCCTTGGCAGCTATGCCACTAGTGTGTTCCCGCAGCTCTGAAGAGAATGGGGGAATGGGGGTGTCACAGTGGGAATGACACAGACATCCATCAAACCCAAAAGTGTCAGATTCTGAGGAGCACTCTAGCTCTAGTGGTGGCTTCAGCTCAGCAATAGCTCAAAGATTAATGTCACCAAAGGCTCCAATAGTAAATATATAGTTAGATAATATATAGTAGATATAAATAGGTAATTACACCTGTACTTTGTGCTGTATTTAAAGTATAACAAAAGGCAAAACTATTACGCTTTGGATAGAGAAGAGGGAGATTACACCTATCAGATTTTATTGCTGTATGTGTGCAATTGTCCTGAGGATTTACCCTTCCTTCCTGCCCAGGCCAATTTTTGCATTACAGTGCTGTGTTACTTTAACTGATAATTGCGCGGACATACAACGCTGCACCCAAATGAAATTTGCTTCCTTTTTTCCCCATGAATTGAGCTTTCTTCTGGTGGTATTTATTCGCCTGTGTGTTTTTTATTTTTTGCGCTATAAAAAAAAACAAACAACAATTTTGAGAAAAAAATGATATTTTTTACTTTTTGCTATTAAACATGTCAAGTAAAAAAATTTTAAAAATCTAATTTTGTCATAAATTTAGGCCAAAATGTATTCTGCGATATGTCTTTGCTAAAATAAATCCCAATACATGTAAATTAATTGGTTTACGTGAAAGTTATAGCGTTTACAAATGGAGGTATATATCGTGGATTTTTTTTTAATTACTATTTTTACTACTAATGGTGGCGGTCAGCGACTTATAGTGGGACTGTTGGACTGCGGTGGGTATTCTGACACTGGGGGGAACTGACTTGGTGTCACTGACATCCTCAGTGACACCTATACCGTTATCAGTGCTAATAAAAAGCACGGACACTGTACTAATGGCACTGGGCAGGAAGGGTTTAACATGTGGGGTGATCAAAGGGTTAACTGTGTGCTGTTTTACTGTGCGCTGTGTGTGTGCTTCACTGTAAAGACACTGCTATGCAAAGCCATGCATAGCAGAGTGCAGGAGCTAACAGGAAAGAGAACTGTATTGTTTACTTACAGTTCTCTCCCTTCGTCGGTGCCAGCTAGTAATAGCCACGGCCGCAAATGGCTTAGGGTGTGCACGCAGCTCAAGTGCGCCCCCTACTCAGAAATGCAAAATCACGTATATATATATATATATATATATATATATATATATACGTGATTTTGTGCACCCGTACCTCCCTGTAGCAGTATATCTGCTATAGGGCACACTGGAAGTGGTTAAGGAGATTCTCCCTCTCTATTTGTCCTGTTTACCATTATCGTTGAAAGTGAAAGTACAAGAAAACCCCAAATTTTGGGTTGTCCCCAGAAAAGAAATAGAGCAGAAACCTTCCAATGGGGACACTAGTTCTGGTGAGCTGTGGGGGGGTCCCAAGGAATGAAAAAATAAGGTTTTGCCTATGGTTCGCAACATCAGACCCCGACCGCTCCAGCCCTGGCAGACTGATCACACCAAAACCCTGAAAAGACAAAGTCGTGCCCTGGAGCGACTATGGCGCAAAACCAAATCCCAACAAGCCTTCACCCGCTACAAATCTGCCTTCCACACCTACACCTCCGCCCTCCATGCTGCCAAACAGGCCTACTTCTTGACCCTCATCAAGGCCCTCTCCTCCAATCCTCGCCGACTCTTCTCTGCCTTCAACTCTCTATTCTCTCCACCCCCACCTCCACCCAGCACCTCACTCACTGCCCTTGAAATTGCCAATCACTTCAAAAACAAGATTGACATAATTCGCAAGGACATTGCCGCAACTCACACACCCTCTCAACCCGTCCCCTCTTACACAGCTACCCCCTTATCCCCCCTCCCCCTCGACATAGCCCGCAGGGACTTCGTCGCTGCTCAAACTCTCTCCAACCCCCTTCACCCTCACTCAGCTACCCCCTCATCACCCCTCTCCCACGGCCCCACCACTGCTCTGACCTCCTCTTCCACCCCACCCTACATTCCTCATACTGAAGCTCCCCCCACACTCCGCACCTTTGACCTTACTACCATCGAGGAAGTCTCCAAGATCCTCTCTGATGCCCACCTCACCACCTGCCCCCTCGACCCTATCCCCTCACAACTCCTACGACCTTCCTCCTCCTCCATCCTATGCTCCCTCACCCACATCTTCAATCTCTCCCTCTCCTCAGGCACTTTCCCCTCCCCTCTGAAACATGCACACATCACCCCCATACTTAAAAAGCCCTCCCTGGACCCCAATGACCCGAACAATCTCAGACCCATCTCCCTGCTCCCATTTACATCTAAACTCCTCGAGCGCCTAGTCTACACCCGCCTATGATCTCACCTCAACGACAACAACCTCCTCGATCCCCTACAGTCCGGCTTCCGTCCCCTACACTCCACCAAAACTGCCTTACTCAAACTCTCCAATGACCTGCTAACCACCAAAGCTAATGGCCACTATTCAGTGCTCCTACTCCTTGACCTCTCTGCGGCCTTCGACACAGTCGACCACCCCCTCCTCCTCAAAAAACTACACTCCCTCGGCCTCAGAGATTCTGCTCTCTCCTGGCTCTCATCCTACCTGTCACAACGCTCCTTCAGCGTTACCTATAATGCTACCACCTCCCCCTCACTCCCCCTCTCTGTTGGGGTCCCTCATGGCTCTGTCCTTGGGCCCCTTCTCTTCTCCATCTATACCTCCTCCCTTGGCCAACTCATACACTCTCACGGCTTCAACTACCAGCTCTATGCTGACGACACACAAATCTATCTCTCAACCCCCCTCCTCACCCCCTTGGTCTCAGCCCGAATCACACACCTACTGAGCGACATATCAGACTGGATGTCGCTCCACTTCCTTAAATTGAACCTCTCCAAAACCGAGTTTCTTGTCTTCCCCCCAGCCCGGACACCACCCCCCATTGATTTCTCCGTCACATCCAACAACGCTACCATCAAACCCGCCCTGCAGGCCAGAGTACTGGGTGTCATTCTGGACTCCAACCTATCCTTCCAGCCCCAAGTCCAATCTTTAACAAACTCGTGCAGACTCCACCTCCGCAACATCGCCAAAATACGCATGTTCCTAACCCCACAAACCACTAAACAGCTCATCCACTCTCTCATCATATCACGACTCGACTACTGCAACTCCCTCCTCACTGGCCTGCCTCGCCGCTGGCTATCCCCGCTTCAGTCGATCCTGAATACGGCTGCCAGACTCATTCACCTTTCCAACCGCTCTGTCTCCGCCACCCCCCTCTGCCAATCCCTCCACTGGCTTCCGATTGCGCAACGGATCAAATTCAAAATCCTAACGCTGAGGTACAAAGCTGTCCACCATACTGCCCCGAACTACATCACTGACCTAATATCCAAGTACCGCCCAGCACGCACACTCCGCTCCTCACAAGACCTCCTTCTCTCTAGTTCCCTGGTCTCCTCCTCCCATGCCCGCCTCCAGGACTTCTCCAGGGTGTCACCCATCCTCTGGAACTCCCTGCCCCAACCCATCAGATTATCACCTACTCTCCTCTTCTTTAGGCGCACCCTGAAAACCCATCTCTTAAGGGAAGCCTACCCCACCCCCTGCTAACTTGCCGACCTCCTCCACTCTTCCTACCACTCCATCCCCCACAGCTATCTCCTCCTGTGCCACCACCCCCTCCCTCCTAGATTGTAAGCTCGAAAGAGCAGGGCCCTCGAACCCCTCGTGTATCACATTGTATTGGTATTGTTCTGTCACATGTTCTGTCCCCCTTTGTAATGTACAGCGCTGAGCGAACTATTGGCGCTTTATAAATACTGTATAATAATAATAATAATAATATTATTATTATTATACAGTATTTATAAAGCGCCAATGGTTCGCTCAGCACTATACATTACAAAGGGGGACAGAACATGTGACAGAACAATAACAATACAATGCAAAACATGAGGGGATTGATGGCCCTGCTCTTTCGAGCTTACAATCTAGGAGGGAGGGGATGGTGTTACAGGAGGAGATAGCTGTGGGGGATGGAGTGGTAGGAAGAGTGGAGGAGGTCAGCAGGTTAGCAGGGGGTGGGGTAGGCTTCTCTGAAGAGATGGGTTTTCAGGGTGCGCCTAAATGAGAGGAGAGTAGGTGATAATCTGATGGGTTGGGGCAGGGAGTTCCAGAGGATGGGTAACACCCTGGAGAAGTCCTGGAGGCGGGCATTTCTCAGTGTCTCTATAAGGTACCCATAATAGAGAGTAGATGGACCTACCCAAAGTCTGGCTGCCCTGAAGCCAATAAGATTGCCAAGGGAAAACAATAGTATTCTGACACATTTTTCAATGAGCAGAATTGCTATTTTCCCTTGCCTTGTGTCTGCAGTTACCTCACAAGTAAAAGATTATTATCTTTTGTTTGTGAGCATCTTTAAACTAGACACACATTATTATTAATATTATACAGGATTTATATAGCGCCAACAGTTTGCACAGCACTTTACAAAATGAAGGTAGACATTACAGTTACAATACAATTTGGTAGAAGAGGAAACAGAGGGTCCTGCACGTTGGAGCTTACAATCACATGGATCGAGTTTCAGTTCATTCTTGCTGAATGGGCTGGAATTGAGCTGTGGGTGGCCGTGTCTGCACCACCCGGCTAGACAAAATTTGATTTAAAAATCAGCTGAGCTAGGTGGAAAATTATTGGCCAAACAGTGACTGGGTAGTCAGACATTTTCGGTATCAGTGTCTGGATATTCAAAGAGCCGCAGCTGCTGAATACAATGGCTGACAATGCAGATTCATCCATCCCTGCTGTTTATGGGGGAACTTTATATTTTTTGAATTGAGTCCGCAGGGCTGAATGAGAGAAATCTACACATGTATGGCTAGTCATAGTATTAAGGCTGGTACACATGGGCATAATATTGGTCAGTATCAGCCGGTTCAGCAGAAACTGGCTGACATTTGGCCCGTGTGTACAGCAGCCTGTCCGATAGAATGACTGATCTAATGACTGGCATTTATTTAACCCCTTGACGCCGACAGTACGCAAATACACGGCCTCTCGGTGACTGGGCCTTGATGCTGAGCGGCCGCATATTTGCGTACGATTTGAAAACACATATGTGCTGAAAGCACGTGCCCTGCGCACTCCCAGCACATATGTTGGTGTCTTACGGAAAGGTCCCGATCTCTCCTTGCGATCGAGACCTTTTGTGATCATGTGACAGCGAGTCACGGTGGTCACATGACCCTAAAACCCCGCCCCGCCTCCTGGCATCTGAAACCCCTTAAAGGGCTGGGAGGCATCGTCATGAAGAGGTTAACGGGCACGCTTGGAAACCAGCATCCGATCAGCGCTTGTGGCCAATGGTTGTAAGCGCTGATCAATGTGTTCTGGCAGGGGTCAGTCCACCTGTCAGAACACAATAGCTCAGCATGGGAGATCACATCGCCTAGTTAGTGCAGCAACTTCTCAGTGTTTTTTTTCCTTCAGCCCACTGGATTGAATGAAAAAAAAAACTCCCCATGTGAACGAGGCATTAGACTTTTGGTTTAGGTTGAGAGGGTAAGGGCCTTTTCAGACCTAACGCAAAGGGATGCAGTTGGCTGAAGTTAGATGCATTTTGGACTGCACTCCAACTGCACAGACAGTCCAACATCCAGGTTATCCCATAGGCATAGTACATACCATTGCAGTGCAGTGCAGAAAAGTACAGCATGCTGCATTTTCTGCACCGCAAACGTGCATAAACACATTCAAACGCACTGCAACGCATCACAGTGCACATAGAAGCTCAAGGAAAGAAAGAAGTGACCTCACAGGTCAAATGCAGATAGAAAAGCGTGCGTCAACTGCATGTAAACTGCATGCAAAAAGGGCATCAATTGCATGTAAGGCTAGGTTCACACTAATACGGTGCAGTACATCGAATGTGATTTGCACAGGAACCGCACTGCATTCCTGTGAAATCACATGCGATTTGTCTGCGGTGCGATCGGATCCATACATTTTGTATGGCTCAAATTGCACTGCACTCGCACCAAAAATGTGCAGGACCCTTTTTTGAGTCCACACTAGAATCAGATTGCATGGGTATTCACACCTATGTAATCTGATTCTGCACATCACAACTGCATTTTGTGGATCGACTTCTGGGTGTTGTTAACATACACAACCGCATTGGTTCACATGAATGGGGTGAGATTCTGATGCGGTGCAGAATTTGCACAGAAAATGCAAATCAGTGTAAACCCAGGCTAAAATGTGCATCAAATACATGCATAGGTACAAGGAAAAACCACGCAGGTACATTCCGTTTCTGGTGTGAATTAGCCCCAGAGGCGTCCCTAGGGTTGGTGTCACCCGGTGCAGTAACACTTGGTGACACCCCCTCCGACGATCCCCGCAGAATGGATCGGATCTGCGGATTGAGCATAGTGGATCGTACTCGAATCCATTATGCTCAATCCGCAGATCCAATCCATCCTGCGGGGATCGTCGGCTTTCTTTACAACTTACCTTTTCTTGGAGCGGGTCTGGTGTCACCCCGTATAGGTTGCATGCCGACGATTCCCGCAGGATCGGGTCCGGTGTCACCCTGTGAGGTCGGTGTCACCCGGTGCGGACCACACCCCCCGCACCTGCCTTGGGACGCCACTGATTGGCCCTAAGGGTTTGGTTGAGGTAAAGGACTAGGCTGAGGTTTAGAAGTAGTATATGATACTTAGTATTAAGTTCATTGGTATTATCGCCAATATGTTATATGCTAACAGGAAATTCTATGCCAAAAACTCTACACTCTTGCACCAAATATCAGCCATGGCAACTTTCAGGAGACAAGGGACAATGTACTGAAGGCATTCTGCCTGCCACAGCTAGTAAATAATTACTTGGATTGATTTAACATTTTCTCTGGAAGAGACATTTTGTTTTTTTACTCACAGCAATTCCTATTTTAGCAGTTGCAGCTGGCCAGTTTTGCACAAAGATAGATTTATAGGGGTTTATTTACTAGAGATGGAGAGAGCAAAATCTGTCTCACTTCTGCGCAGAAACCAATCAGCTTCTAACTTCATCTTGTTCAATTAAGTTTTGGCAATAAAACCTGGAAGCTGATTGGTTTCTATGCAGAAGTGAGCCTGATTTTGCTTTCTCCAGCTTTAGTAAATACAGTCACACTAAAATTAAAAGCCACCAATGTTCCAATGCAAATCTCATGATCTATACTATTGAAAAAGATCAGCATCATGCTACAAGTGAAGAGTGTGCTCCCACCCGGTTATTGTCAGAATACAATGATCACTGTTGGAGACTATAGCTGCCGGAAGTGATCATAGGAAAAAAGACTGGTTGTACTTAACCATTTCCATACCGGGCACTTTTACCCCCATCCTGCCCAGGCCAGTTTTCAGGTTTCAGCGCTCTCACACTTTGAATGACAATTGCGTGGTCATACAACATTGTACCCAAACTAAAATTTTATTAATTTCTTCACACAACTAGAGCTTTCTTTTAGTGGTATTTAATCACCGCTGGGGTTTTTATTTTTTGCTAAATTAACAAAAAAAGACCAAAAATTTTGAAAAAAACACACGTTTTTCTTTGTTTCTGTTATAAAAGTTTGCAAATAAATAATTGTTCTTCATAAATTTAGGCCAAGATGTATTCTGCTACATGTCTTTGGTGAAAATAACCCAAATTAGGATGTATTTTTTAGTTTGTAGGAAAGTTATAGAGTTCACAAACTATGGTATAGATCTGAATATTGATCAATCCTGAAGTACTGACAGCCAATCTAATTTCTTGAGGTCCAAGAATATCAGAACAGTACAGATATCCCCCAAATGACCCCTTTTTGTAAAGTAGACAGTCCGATGTACTTCATAAGAGGCATGGTGAGTTTTTTGAAGTTGTATTTTTTTGTCATAATTTTTCGGAAAATTAAAAAATTAAAAAAATTATTTTCACAATTTTTCTTTTTACATACTGTCACCAGTGCAGTACAGCGTCATCATATAATTGGCATGGCGGTGATCAGGGACAATGACTGGTGACAGTATGATAAAAATATATATATCATTTTTTTTCATTTTTTTTATTATTGTTAATTTTTTATTACATTTTTTTATTTTTTAAAGATTTTTTTTCATATTTCACTATGACCGAAGTAGTATAATGTAACCATAGTAACATTGTACTACTATGGGGAAGTGATCGGTATTTTTTTTTTTCATACACAATTTGCTTATAGCAAAGAATTACTTTGCTATAAGCAAGCATTTATCGGAATGACATCGATTCATTCAGGGTTTTTTTTTTTCGTGCTTAGCTGTGATTTGGTCACAGCTAATCACATGACATGTGCATGTGATCGCTGTGACCATTCACAGCTAGACACTAGTATACAATGGATGGCATGAATGAAGCCATCCATTGTATACAACTGTCATGTGACCTGCTGTGATTGGTCACAGCAGGTCACATGGTACCGGCAACGGGGCCGGTACTCAGATCTGTCATCGGCCGTGTCCGAGATCGTGCTGCTCATCATCAGTACACATCATCAGTGCCAGCTCATCAGTGCCGCCTATCAGTGCTGCCTATCCGTGCCACCTCATTTGTGCTGCCTATCAGTGCTGCCTATCAGTGCCCATCAGTGTAACCTATCAGTGCTGCTTATCAGTACCAATCAGTGCTGCCTATTAGTGCCCATTAGTGTTGCCTATCAGTGCAGCCTCATCAACGCACATCAGTGAAGGAGAAAAATTATCTGTTTGCAATGTTTTCTAATAGAAACAAAGAAACTTTTTTTTTTTTTTTTGCTCTTTTTTTGTTTACAGCACAAAAAGTAAAACACCCAGCGGCAAGTAAGTACCACCAAAAGAAGGCTCTATATGTGAGAAAAATATGATAAAGATTTTATATGGGTATAATGTTGCATGACCGCACAATTGTCATCCAAAGTGCGACAGCACTGAAAGCTGAAAATTGGCCTGGTAAGGAAGGGGGTATAAGTGCCCAGTAGGCAAGTGGTTAAACTAAACCTTATTGGAGAAATACGGGCCTGCCAGTGCTGACCCCTGTCAGGAAATGTTGGTTGTCTAGCTGTAATATTGCTGACTATATTTTCTGATCAACAAATTTTGAATAGAGATCAGACAAGTAGTGCCTTTGGCTTACACAGAAGCTGATCCTTACTGCAGCATGCCCTGGAATATCTTGATCTCTTCTTGAAGGGGCGGCACACTGCAAGTGAATTGTCAGCTTTAGCTTTAGGTCTCTTTTAAAGTGGATCTAAAACCTCAAGGTTTTTTACCTTCATGCATTCTATGCATGAAGGTAAAAAACCTTCTGTTTGCAGCAGCCCCCCCCCCCCCCCCAAACACTTACCTGAGCCTCCTCTTGATCCAGTGATGTCTATGAGAGTCTTGGTTCTCTGGGGACTCTCACTCCTGATTGGCTGAGGCAACTGTCAATCACTGCCAGTGAGTCCATCAGGAGAAGGAGGGGACAGGGCCGTGCCGCTGCTCTGTGTGTAAATGGACATGCAGCGCCAGGGCTCGGTGCCACCATAACAAGCTGTTTGAGAGGGAGGGGGAGGGTAGGGGCTGGCAGGAGACCTGAGAAGAGGAGGATCTGGGCTGTTCTGTGCAAAACCACTGCACAGAGCAGGTAACAGGCATGACAACTTTATTATTTTTAAGAAAAAAAACAATACTTTAGTGTCACTAAAGCAGTATTAAACCCAGACGTAAACATTAATTACATTGCAGCTTTCCAATTCTTAAATGTGATGGCTGCATTTGTTTTCTCTTTAGGTTTTCTTTCCTTCATTTTCACCTAGTGATCTGGCCAGTAATTCTGTTGTTTTTCAACACACCAAGCTGTTCTGCAGATGTAGCAGTTAGAGGAATGAAACAATTTACCACTGACATTGGTGCTGACAATGGTCTGCTTTATCTCAAAAGGAACAAAACTGTTCCTGTATTAGCTGGATTTGGCTTCAATTTGTTAGTGTATATAAATCTGCTACTGCATCTAACACTACCCTCCCCCCAGATTAACAAAGCTGCTGTCCAAGGTTGTCTCTGTTGCTCCTCCATCCAGAGTGTAGGCACTAATACAGGAGGTGTGTTACTGGTCAGATCACCAGATAAAAACAGAGGGGAAAAAAGCCTAAAAAAAGAAAAGAAATTCAGCCATCTAATGATAGGTAAGCTGCAATATATTTGTTTTGGTTTTGGGTTTAATACTGCTTTGAGACCACCTAAATAGACATGTGCAAAATGAAAACATTTATTTTGTTTCATTACGTTTCGATTCGTTATATGACTAATTTAATTTAATTTGATTAGTTAAATTCGTTTAATTTGTTTTTTGGAATTCGTTTTGTTTATTCGAATTTGATCAAATTCGAAATTTCAGTGGATTTCAAATTAATTCTAATGTATTCGAAAACAATTCTAACGGATTTGAAAATAATTCCAACGGATTCAAAAATTATTCTAACAGTTTCGAAAATAATTCCAACAGATTCAAAAACAATTCCAACGGATTCGATAATAATTCTAATAGATTTGATAATAATTCTAACGTTACAATTCATAGTCCACAATCCATATGTGTTTTTGATGGTATATGGGCTATATGAAGAGTTGCGTGACCATATTGGAAATTTAAGCAAAATTTTCACAGTGCCTTTGCACTACTCATGTCACCATAGTGCAGCTCACAATTGTTTGTAAAGTATTTTAGTCTTTTCTAAGCTATTCTATTCTTTTCTATTATTTTATATTCTAATGTATTCTGTTCGAATTCAAATTCATTCTTTTCAAAATTCAAATTTCAGAAGTCAGTTATATTCGTTCTATTTTATTCTATTCTATTGTTTTTCTATACTATTCTATTCTATGATTCTCTAGTCTAATCTTTTCTATTCTATTCTTTGATTTCCTATTCTATTCTAATCTTTCTATTCTATTCTAATTGATTCTATTCTGTTTCTTTATTTATGTTCTATTTTGCTCTGTTTTACTCTTATTATTTTCTATTCTAATCTTTTCTTTTCTATTCTAATCTTTTCTATTCTATTCTGATTGATTCTAATTTTTTCTATTCTATTCTTTGATTTTCTATTCTAATCTTTTCTATTCTATTCTAATGGATTCTATTCTTTTCTATTCCTTTATTTTCTATTCTATTTTGTTCTGGTTTACTCTGCTATTTTCTACTGTATTCTGTTCTATTCTTTTATTTTCTATTCTGTTCTTTTTTTATCTATTCTTTTCCATTCTATTCGTTAATTTTAATTTCTATTCTATTCTATCATTTTCTATTTCTTTATTATCTATTCTATTTTATTCTATTCTTGTTTTCAAATACAAATTTGTTTTTGAACGTGTTTTCGAATTCCAATCAATTTGAATTTCGGCCAAATTTCATTTAGTTATTTCAGATTCGTTTAAATGTGTTACTATTGTAATTCAGAATTTGGATACATTCGAATCTCACGAATAACGGAAAACTCATCTGAATTTCGATTCAGAACAAAACAAACTGCACATGTCTACACCTAAACACTTTCCTGTTCCAACACCAAATCCATGTTTGAATACCAAAACTGGACAATGTAAAGTAATGTGTTCACCTTATGCTACATATTATATTTTGCTACAAGTTTGAGTTCTAGCACATAAAAAGTTGGAAAGCTAATATAAAGATAGATTTCAGATAGTTATGTCAGCAAAAGGTAAAAATACATTGTTATTTTTTCAATGAATAACAAATGTTTGTTTTTTAATAATTGGCAATGGTCATCTTTAGACCGTAGTGCAACTCATGTCTAGATAGAATTAGCTAGCTAACGTCTGTATCCTAGACCTATAATAATGTGTGCGACCAGAGATCTTACATGTTTACAACAACGAATCACCCTATATTTAAACCAGGTATCCTATCCTACCGCAGTGACCTAGATTGAACACACTGGAGCACTAAATTACAAAAAGCAGAGAAGACACAAATAACTTGAAGAACATACTGTGCCTTTCACACATAATTACTATATATTGCTCATGCTAGCCAACACAAAGCTCATCTACCATCCTAACCTAATGAGGGAAAATGAACCATGTTCTTTATCTGGATGAAGTAAAAGCAAAAGGGGTCTATTTGCACTGCATTTCTGAGTCAACAGTAGTACTGGCAGGTAGCAGAATCTAAAAAAATTGTACAAGCAAAAACAAAGAATGAAGTTCTGCTTTCTAAGCAATTGTGCAACTAAATTAAAAGACATAAGTAACACAAATGCAGGCAAATAATATACAGTAGCACTAATAAAAGAATGAATAAGGAAAGAGTAAAAAACATATATGTTAACCGCTTTCCCACTTCCCTATAGCAGATATACTGCTACAGGGCAGCAAGGGTGCGCAAAATCACGAACATATAGGTGATTTTGCATTTCCAGGTAGGGGGCACACGCGCCCTACCCATGCCGTTATTTTCGACCTCAGCTGTCAATCACCAGGTCCCGGCCGGTGATTACTTGCAGGCACCCGGTGATCGAGGAGCATTGCCGACGGAGAGAGAGAGAACTGTATGTAAACAACAGAGATCTATCACTGTCAGCTCCTGCACACTGCTTTGCATGGCTCTGCATAGCAGAGCCATACAAAGCAGTGTGCTTACGGTTGAAAGCACACACACAACCCACAGTAAAACAGCACACAGCGCACAGTTAACCCTTTGATCGTCCCACATGTTAACCCCTTCCTGCCCAGTGTCATTAGTAGAGTGTCAGTGCTTTTTATTAGCACTGATCACTGTGTTGGTGTCACTGGGGATGTCAGTGACACCCAGTCAGTTCCCCCCAGTGTCAGAATGCCCGCCGCAGTCCTGCAGTCCTGCTATAAGTCGCTGATTGCTGCCATTACTAGTACAGATTATTTAAAAAAAAAAAATCCCAGTATATATAACTCCATTTGTAAAAGCTATAACTTTCACGTAAACCAATTAATTTAAACGAATTGGGATTTTTTTTTAGCAAAGACATGTAACAGAATACGTTTTGGTCTAAATTTATGAGGAAATTTGATTTTTGAAATTTTTTTACTTCACATGTTTAATAGCAAAAAGGTAAAAATATTTTTCTGACATTCTCTTGGATATTCCTGAGGCCAACAATATAGTTCAGACATTCTTGCAAATTGGAGTAAAACCCAGGTCAGCCTGTCCTTCAGTTCTGTCCCAAGAAACACTTTGCACACCACCATGCCCCTAGGATTAAGGCCAGGAATCAGATATGGCTTTCTACAAGGAACTTAACCCTCAAGGTTCCCACTAAAAAAATGACTCCTAGGTTTATCATTCCTTTTAGGGTCATTCAACAGGTTAACCTGGTTTCCTTTAGATTATAATTTCCTGCTTCCTTGAGAGTTCACAGTACTTTTTATGTCTTTTACTTAAGTCGTTCACTGACATGCCGTCATTTCTTTTCAGTCTTCCCTAATTGTTAACAGTCCAAGTGGCCCATATCTGGGACTTTAGAAAAGTAGAGAACTCAGTCTAGTACCTTGTTTAGTGAAAGAGTTTTGGCCCTGAAGAAAACTGTTCGGTTCCTGCCACCTTAGTCCATGCACACAGACTTGTGGGCAGTTCTCATTGCCTTCACCCTGACAAGCCTGCCCCAGGGGGGGAATCTCTCAATCCCTCACACTCCTACCTCCATGCCACTCTGCCCGGACTGACTGTCCTATGCAGGATGTCCTTTTTTCTAGGCAGTGGGTCACTCTGTCTGCCAACCTTCCCTCTTAGCCTGAATCCCTCCCAGCCTCACTTGTTACATTAATGTATGAAGTGAAGTCTACTGATCAGAGAAGGCAGTCACTTGCAAACTATGAAGTCCTCTCCACTAGTGATTGCATATGTAACCCATCCTTGAAGGCCCTGATGTTCATTGGGAACTGCACACTTAACCACGTTATTGTAGAAAAGGAAAAGGTGTATGAAAAATTGCAGTGTTTGCAATGCGATGAGGAATCTGTCTTAGAAGTTGAGGGAGAGCTTTTTCCTATGATGGTGGTAACTGTCAAATTTAGGAATGGGACAAGTAAGGGTAGGAAAAAAACATTAGTCCTTACTTCTAGTAAAACAACTACAATTTTTTTTTTGTATGAACCATGTTCCTGTGAGTCACATGGTAAATTACAATAAAAAGCTGAAGTACAAGACATGGGAATTAGCTGAGAGTAATGAAAGAGGTTTAGGTGGTTGCAATAAAGAATATTTATCCATATCAAAAAATGAGATAGAGCTGCTTCAAAAATAGACATTTTGGAGTCACCAAAGTTGCTATAGCCACTTTTTCAGGATGTTAGGTCTAGAACAAGTTATTGCTGCAGGATTCAGGTAAGCACGTCTGGATACAACTCTAAAACCATAAAGGAGAACATTTTTTTTTTAATTATTTGATTAGAGGGAAATTGAATGTTGAAAGAAAAAAAGACCAGAAAGAACATTTTGGTCTGGTATTCATAACCTCTTTTAAAGTGCAATTTGAAAAGTTTGACAAATCAATAAAACACATTGGTCTATCCTACATACAGATAGATATCTGCCAGTGATAATTCAGAAGAAGCCTAAAATTAGGGTGTCCACTTTAGATGAAATAATGAAAATATAATAGACTCCAAGAATTTTACAAGTTTTATTTAGCCGGCGTGCATTCCATAGACTGAATCCAACCGGAAGTGACGTAAAAAGGGACTTTATGATTATCTGGATGTGTTTAGAGTGATGGGGGAATCTAACACATTATGATATTGTGAATCTATAAAATTGGACTAATTGGGCAATATACAAATTATCAGCCTCCTTTATTGAGGGGGTATAAAAGACTCCTAAATGATGGCGGCTGAGCTTCCTGATGACACGATTCCATGAAATGCATTGGGGCCTGGAAGTTGCTGTCACTTTGGTCCCTTTTTACATCACTTCCAGTTGGATCCAATCTGTGAAACACATGCCAGTTCAGATACTGGGAGCAGCGGTGCAGAGTGTTTGATTCCATCTTACGTTTTATGTTAGTGCCACTCGCACAATCATATATGAGTGTACTAATTTTATCTATTTTTCCAATTTTAATAAACTTACTACACTATAAAAGTTCCCTTTTCTCTGAGTGTATGTGTTGTCATATCCCATTCATGAGAGAGTATCCATGAGAAGATGGTGGTGTTATCTGCTTTCCCTTTTTTTGGTGATGGTCGCAAATGAAGAGTATGATAAGCTCATTGATGATTAAAATCTGGTAAGTTGCTAACTTTACCTCACATGATGGATCACAGGATTTGATGTTTGGAACAAATATTTTTTACTGGTATTGAGAACACACTGCACAGAGTCTTTGTGGTATTATTGTATGGACTATTCACATTATGGACATTCTTTGTTTTATATGGACATTTTTTTGATTCTTCATGAGATAGTTCATTCATTTGTTAGAGTTTTTTTTGCACTTCTATTTGCACTATTATTTGCAGAGTTATTGAATTAAAAGGTAATTTGTATCATATTCATTGGTTTTGAGTAGCACCTTTCTTATTTTTTTCAATTTGGGATTCTAGGTTGGCACCCCCTCTTTTTTTCACTTATCTGACTTTCTATGCACAGACTGCAATGCACATTTTAATGTAAGTAAGCTGATTTTAATTGTTTTTGCTAAGAAATTATGTTAAGCTTTGTTTTTTTAAAAACTTTAGAAAGAGAAGCTGAGCTGTGAGAATACGGACAGGGGTATCTTTCTACCTCTCCCCCTTCGCCCAAGTGCAAGCAATTGCTAATTCCACAAGAAGAGATACCATATAACTGATACTCAGCATCTTAAAAAAATGGTTACATTTTACCTGACCCCATGAGGTACCCAATGATGCCACCCAGTACACATGGGAGTCAGTAGACCAGACCAATGGCACAGTTAGCCATAGAAGTTGTCTCCTTTCCAACTTCAAGTGATCTGTCGAAGAGAATATTCCAGGCATCTATACATCAGTGATTGCAGTGATGTATTTATTAACAACCTTTCAATATATTTTCAAATGCAGTTAGTGTGAATATCGACATTTGCCTTAATTTTTGACCTCTAGCAATTCCCTTTAAAACAGCACTCAAACTGTGAGAGGAAAGGGCAATATTTGGGCCAATCAGGAGTTGTGAGGCACACAAAATTGCACTAGCTCCCTAAAAAACATATTTTAATTTAATCCAACTCACTTAGCAAAATATGTATTCATCCATAATATTATTACCTGAACACCTTTCCAGGTATACATTTAGGCTGGCCATACATAGATTAGTTTTTTCAATCAACCAAACAAGGTGGATGGAGAACTTCTCCCCATGCTATTGTATTTTGACAGTGGGGACTCCTCTACTGTCAGAATACACTGATCAGTGCTGCAGCTGACTGGCTGCAGTGCTGATCAAAGGTAAATTTTCCAACAACCTAGTTTGAGAGAAGTTCAAGTGACATCTATCTAACAGCAGCAACCATAGATGGATTGAAATTTGGCCAGTCTGTGCTGAATAGACACATTTTGATCCATGACCAGATTAAGATTAAAAAAGGGTTGAACAAGGACATATCTTCTCATATTCCTCAAAAAAAAAATCAGGAAGGCTTTTAGTTGGAAAATTTACTGTCCATGGTGTATTTGGTGGCTTTTGTTTATAAAGCAGATCAAAGTAGCAGCTTGGCAAATCAATAGAAAAGTGGATTTTAAGACGTTTGCTTGTCTCTGCTCTTTTGAATCCAATACAATAAAAGTGTGTGCCAGTCACTAATTATCTACGCTGCGCTTTATAACTGCCATGTCATTAATATTTGTCAGAATATGCTAAAAAAATATAACATTGCGCATTCATTACTCACAAATGTTCAATCCACCTGTAGATTGAAGAGAGGCTTTTTCCATTATGTATTCATTTCCGTACTGCCCTATTAAAACATTTTTTTGCATAATGTCTGTTTGCTAAATTTAGAATGTGGTAGGGACAAGATGAATTGGTGAGTTAGAAGGCCCTTTGTCAAAGTAGTATTTCTGAAAGATACAAGTGTATTTAGCCATTAAACAAAATAATTGTGGTTTGATTGAAAGGGGTGCTTGTTTCTTAATGTGTTGTTTTATGTTGCTCCCTCTTTCTAATGATGGGATTGGAGAGAGAGTAGATGCTGACAGCTGGGCTTTAAAGCCGCATTAATTAGTAAGCTTGATCCCAAGCGATTCCCTCTGCCAAGCACAGCCAACATGTGAGGTATAACCAATATAGGACAAAGGTCTACATTATTCTTTTATTCATGTAACCCCTTGACTACAAAACCATTGTTATGTATTTCCAATGCTTATAACCACTGCTTATCCTTCTAATTGCACAAAGTAATTCTATTTCAATTTGTTTATATATCACAGCAATACTTTTGTCGTGTTTGTAACAAACTCAGCTTTGATGAAACAAAAGTGAAATATTTTACAAATGTGTAGTTATTGATTGCAATAAATAAATTATCTTAACAAAAGGGCATTTTGTATAGTAGATTTCATTGACTAATCCTACTTAAAGATGTTTTCAACATATGCACATACCATTGTGTATGATAACAGTCACGGTCTTAGATGTACATAATGACAGGCTATTAAGCAGAACCTTCAATAAAATGATATTCATCAAGATGAATAAACACTGTTCATGTAACAATAATAATATAAAAAACAATTATTATTCTGATTATTATTTTATTAATCAGTTAACAGTTGTATTGAAATGGAATATTTCAGAATACTGTTATTTTCTCTTTAACAGAGAAAATTTGTTTACACGGTATTAAACAGCATGAAAAAGTAAAACAAGTATAATAAGAATTCTAGGTATAGATTTTACATAGTTTTACATAGTTACATTGGTCCAGTTTGGACTAATATAACTATGCATATACTATACCTGTGAGATCTATCAAGAAGCTAAAAATCACTGTAGTAGATACCGCTACTATAGTGATAAAACAGATAATTTGTCCATGGGACTTTAGATGAGGCATAACATGCAGGTAGATTGTAATAAAATTATCAGTTTATTAAGCAATACATTAATTCCTCATACATACATAGAAAACTAATTAAGTTAACAAGTTGATTTATTATATTCAGCATACCTCAGCATTGGATATGCACTCTCAATCTACACCTCCTCTCTGGGTCAATTGATTGCCTCCCATGGCTTTCAATACCATTTCTATGCTGATGACACCCAAATCTATCTCTCTACCCCTCAGCTCACTCCATCAGTTTCCTAATGCATCACTAATCTACTAACAGACATATCAGCCTGGATGTCACACCACTTCCTGAAAATGAATCTATCCAAAATTGAGCTCACAATATTTCCTCCTCTGCTCCTTCCATTGACTTCTCTGTCAAAATCAACGGCTCAACCATCAACCCGTCCCCACATGCCAGGGTGCTAGGTGTAATCCTGGACTCTGAACTATCATTTCAGTCCCACATCCAATCGCTGTTTAAAGCGTGCCACCTCAACCCTCATAGCATCTCCAAGATACACCCCTTCCTAACCAATGACACCATAATGCTTCTAACTCACTCCCTGGTCATCTCCCGCCTTGACTACTGCAACTCCCTCCTCACTGGCTTGCCTTGGCATAGGCTATTCCCCCCTCCAGTCCATCATGACTGCTGCTGCCAGACTCATCCACTTTACCAACTGTTCAGTGTCTGCCACCCCTCTTTGCCAGTCGCTTCACTGGCTCCCGCTCACCCAACGAATAAAACTCAAGATACTTATAACTTATAAAGCCATCTACAGCTCCCTTGTCACCTCCTCCCACGCTCACCTCCAGGATTTCTCCAGAGCCACTCCCATCCTCTGGAACTCCCTTCCCCAACCCCAATGTGTCCGACTATCCCCATCTCTGTCCACTTTTAGACGATCTCTGAAAAGTCATCTCTTCATGTATTTTGTCAATCAGCCCATCCTCCACAGTTATTAACTTTTGTATCTCTCGACCCTACCTCTTAGATTGTAAGCTCTAATAAGCAGGGCCTTCTGAATCCTCATGTATTAATTTGTATTGTAATTGTACTGTCTGCCCTTATGTTGTAAAGCGCTGTGTAAACTGTTGGCACTATATAAATCCTGCAGCTTTATAATAATATTTGTTGATATAAGTATACTATACAATTGTTCCCATATAACTAAATTATTAAAAAGGAGTGCATGCTAAAACTCTACATGTTTCGTGAATGTTTCTTCATTTCCTCAGGGGTGGATGACACCATCTTAAAATCTCTATACTGGTAAACAGAATTTCAAAATATATTTAAGCACTCCCTTTAAGCAAGGAATATCAGATGCTACTCAGGCTGCCTTTGTTTGTTAATAAGAAGTACTTACAAACCAGCTTGATAATTACTGTATAAAATTATTATTATGGTGAGGGTGGCTCAGAACACAATGGCTCAGACTGACAGTGTTGATGGAGGAATTGAGCGATTTTCTTTTCTGCAACCCATGGTTGCAG